>NW_020655580.1:0-34668 GCF_003589595.1 Hyposmocoma kahamanoa | reverse complement strand
TGTGTGTGTGTGTGTGTGTGTGTGTGTGTGTGTGTGTGTGTGTGTGTAATTATTATATACAATTCATCTAGTTTTGCTTTACGCAATAATTTATTTTCTTCTTGGCAGTCCGTAGTCTTTGCCTACCCCGGAGGAAGACAGGCATGATGATATGTATGTAATAATTTCTTTTCGAACTGTGATAGGAACATAAATCTAATAAAATTCCTTCATTGGAAACACGTACACTCTAGAACAATCTAGAAAAACACTTAAATATTTTACTAAAGAAAATTTATTTACGTTCTTAACTTCCATGCCACATTGGTTGTTTTATTTGCAACAAAATATGAGATTTGATTTCCTTAGTGACTCCACGAAAGGAAGTAAAACTACATTTTAAGTTGTGACGTCTCAAACAAAGGACCGTCTTCGCATCTCTGGGGATATAATTCGTTACATTAGTTTTATGAACAATAAAAATAAAAATGTGGACATAAATAACTTACAAATATGAGCTCTACATAGCAGTTTAAGCAAGCCACGTTGGGACTTGAGTAAAAAAAAAATAAGTTTGGTTTTACTTAGAAAGAGTACGTCCAGGCGTCCAGCTTGTTCGTCCCGTCACTTGATATTATATAAAAAAAACAGTTACTTTTTATATCATGTTCTGACTTCTTACAGCGCGAAGGAGACCCACTTGGGAAGAGATCCATAACCAATAAAAAGATCATATTCTTACTGTAACGTCCCTGTACATACAATATTGTTTCATTAAGAAAATGGTAGTATTAATGTTATAATACGAGAAATAAAAGTAATGTTTTTAATAGTCGTCTTTTTATCACAAATTAGCGGGCTTTAAACAGACACTATATCGCGCGTGATACGGCAATCATCAACAAGCGCCTGTTTCACGCGGTCTATCCTGCGCTGTTAGCATTTATACCGACGCTCTTTCCGTTGTAACAAAATCGAACAAAAAGCTTAAAAAAATTCAAACTGGTAATCGCGCACGGTTGCGCGTATAGGCATTCCCGCGCGCATTCATTAAGGCATATTCAAAATTTGCCATTCGTTAGGTTTAAATTAAAACTATAGTGAAGCAAAAACTTTATTCTAAAGGTTAGGTTATACAACTTCTGCCTACTTGGATGACAATAATCTCAGTACAGAGTACTGAAAAAACCAACTTCAAAAGTACGTGGAATTATGTCTATACGAAGTTTTATTGAAATATCCCCTATCTATAATCGGTTCTCACTACTCAAAGTATATGGAGAGAAAAACGCCTTGAATTGGAGAAATAGCAAAATCAACTATTAAAGTAATTGCTCCTAAATTAATGTTAGGCGCTATTTATGAAAATGAATCTTCATGCGTGAACAGCCACCCTTCGAGGTGGATGATTTTCTTCAAGATGAAATGGGACCACTATGGAAGTACTCCCTTTCCAACAAAAAAATAATCATGAAAATCGGTTTACAAATACCGGAGTTATCGCGTAACATACATACAAAAAAATAGAACATACAGTCGAATTGAGAACCTCCTCCTTTTTTGAAGTCGGTTAAAAATCCTTGATAGTGACCCATCCAGCTCTTACAGATTGTTTCTATCTAAGAAATAAATATTGTAAATGTTTTTTTTTATAATATCTAGTGACGGCATGAACAAGCCGTGCGGGTGATGGTAAGCTACACGCCTGTTCATAACAATTGCAGTGCCATTCAGGCCTTTAAATCGCAAAGATCTGAGGGGCACCACTGCGCCCGTCACCATGAGACATAAGTTGACAAGTCCCATGTACCTTTACAATGTCATCACTGCGTGGCGGCAGAAATAAGTAAGGTGGCAGTACTTTCCTGGACGAACACTTCCACAAGGAGCTCCACTGATACTAGAATGATAAATGTGTACAAATGTTAATTTGCAAAGAGCAGTCCCTGGTGTTTAATGTCTACAGTTTAATTACTTTTCAAAGAATGTTCATCTCAATAAACTAATCCAATTTTTTTCTGAGTGTTCGATCTTTGTATTAATAATTATAACAAACCAGTGGAGTCATTTCACAAAAAATGAATATCAATTCAATAAAAAAAATAATTAAATACAGTGAATAGCGATTTCTATCGCTAGCTGTAAAAGTATCTAACTAGGTGACAAAACTTTCATAGATTTGTCATAGATGGCGCTACGTTTAAAAAGTCGTTGAAAAACCAAATAAAAAGACAGCACAACAAGCACATAGAAAAATTCGTGCGGTCCGCTGGTTCGTTCCCTGGCTTAGTTGGTACAGCGTCTGGCACGGTATGCTAGAAGACGTCGGTTCAAATCCGGCCGGATCCCAGGATTTTTTTCTGAGTATTCGATCTTTGTATTAATAATTATAACAAACTATAGGAGTAATTTCAGAAAAAAAATTGAATATCAATTCAATAAAAAAAAAAATTAAACTAATCCATTTTGACATAAACCTCAAATTATAATTAGGTCTTCTACTTAGATCCCAGGCTAGGTCACTGGTTATATAGAGAGGTTACAATTGGTATTTCTGCGGTGGCATTCGTAGTAACACAATTTAGGTTAAACCCCTTGTGGACACAATAGCAATATAGGAGTACAACTGACTCTTATACTTCCTTTGGTCGGTAATTTATGTCTATACACGTTTTTAGAAAAGTCATATTACAAAATTGTAGACTACATGCTAGATAAAGATGTATGAAAACAAGACATGAGTCTAGATTCCACACAAATATGATCCAAAATATATTCTACAGCATTTAAGTTTATTTGAAAAGAGCAATCCCTAGAGTTTCTTGCTCGTTCTTCTCAGAGAGGTCAGCGAAGTGAACGAGCAAAGCTTAAAAAATGACGTTTTCAAGTGTAAAAATTTTATCTATGGAATAAATGATTATTTGACGAACCTTCCTGTCAGGAACTACGATCTCGCGGTAGTATACCACATCATGTGCGCCTGGTGGTAAGCTACACGCCTGTCTATAACAGTTACAGTACATCGCAAAGCGGGACGGGCACTGTCACTGCGCCTGTCACCCTGAGACATAAGTTAACAAATCCCAAGTGCAAAATAATAGTATTTCACCAGCACCCTTACCCTTCAAAACCGGAACGCAGTAATGCTAACATGACTGCTTGAAAGCAGAAATAGGTAAGGTAGCAGTTCTCTTTCAACTGATACTAAAAATGTAATGTTCTTTTAAAATTGGAATGAATGGAACCCTTAAAAAAGAAAAAATGTTCCTTCATTATCTTGTCCGAAGCGCCAGCTAAAATTTTATTTTAAATACTTATTAATTTATTGAATTCATCTGGGACAGGGGATTTGTCTTTGTCATATTATGGCGGTCACCGACCTCGGAATGTTTAAGTAGTCCTTTCTGTGCCCGTCCGTCCGCCCGTCTGTCACAGGCAATTTTCTAAGAATTTATTGTTACTCTATTTCTAATGGCTTTTTGTTAAATATCTGCACTTTATGATGTTCAACTTGTTTTCATTTCAATTAATAATTTTGATCAAAAGTAGTTGTAAAAACCGGAAACATTGCCAACTTCCTAGAGCACTACGCTTCAGGGCGCGGTCTTTGATAAAGTTTTCAAGCGCATTTGTAATATTATTTCCTTTATTTATTTACTTTGCAAAACCAACATAATTTTACATATTCTAAACATCACTGAACCAAAATGGCGTCTTGTACAGTTGGCCAACTTAGAGATATACAACTTTTGTGTTTTGGCGGCAAAATTGACAGATGTTTCATAGCAAACGTCAATCGAAGGCGGCAAATTTATAATGAACCGTTTATGGTTTTACGCTTGAGAAACGTGTTTTTTATTCGTTTTTATTTATTTATCCTTACAATGACGTCATTTTTACAGATACAGCTAAAACTCTCCCAATTTCTCCAAATTCGTAAAAGTTTATCAGAAGAGTTTGGTTGCTCCTACGGTCAATGTTACTATCGCATAAAATTTTCATTCAGTTACCCAAATTAAAAAAAACTATTTAAAGGTTTTATGCAAAGGATCGTCATTTACATAAACGGGAAGAAATAAGCATCTAATTTTCGAAAGAAACCTTTGCACATATTTTCTAAATTATTTTGATTTAAAAAGGTATACGTCAAAATTGGCCAACCTGTATAACATATTAAATTAAAATTTTAAACGTCCCCAATTCAAAAAGTTCAGTGAAGTCACCGTTCTTAAGCTCGTCATGACAAATTATTTGAATCCCTAATTCAATTTTAAAGATATGGTAGCTAATATTTTATCCAGAATGACATGCAATACAATACACATAACATTATCTTGCCAGTTGGTCACTGAAGACATTGAATGCGTGACCACCGAACGACAACTCACAAGTCTTATACTAATTTCGTAAACTACTTACTTGCGTGCTTTAGAATATAAGTATTGCCATCTATTGGTAACCCTTGGTACTAAATACGCAATAGTGGCATAGTATGAGACAAATAGGGTAACTCCATACAAGCACGTATTGTACGTACGAATGCACACATTCGCTTAATTTAGCGGTGCGCTCACGTTGCATAGTCTAAGGGTCGTATTTTAGAACTGTATTCAATGCTCAAGTCAGGATTTGAGTATGGTTTAAAGCATTCGAAATCATACTCAAGTCCTTGCCATTATGGTCGTATTTTCAGTGCTTGTGTTTCCAGTGCAATCCTGACTTGAGCATTGAGTAGAGTTCTAGAATACAACCCTAAGTCATCAAATGCACCGCTAACACACACAGTCGCGCGACTGAAGGGCGAGCAAATTTTTAGTGATGTTTTGTCTTTCGACTCAGTTACGCGATGGATTCTGACGAAGGAACGTTACTTTTACCTAGTTCTTGGGGCACATACTTCACATATAGGTATTAAAAATGACTCACCTGCTTTTTTTAAATTGTACTTCAATGGCGAGGCGTCCATATAACTCGATTTCCACCGGCTTGCCTAAAATTTTCCACGTATGTTCAAAAGACAGCGACTTAAGAAAAGTAAAACGCGGTCTTACGCGAGTTAGTTTAGTGTTAAAATATGTTGACTAACCGTTATGCTATAATCACCAATTTAGATACCTAAGACACAAGTAAACAATTTTACTTAGTTTAGGTATCACCTAGATTAATTTGCACTACTAACCTTAATTAAAGTAATGTAAACATAGAATAATTTCATTGTTTGCGACAATTTGGCGCATATATGTAAATAATAGGTTATTTAATAAGATTTATGTATGTATTTAGGTTAATATTTTATACAGAAATAAATTTATCTTTATCTTTATCTTTATTGTAGTCTGAAGTCTAGTACAAGAAGAACCTAGAGTATTATTACAATGAAGCTTATGTAGTAACAATGTACGTGCTAAAAGTTAAAATTCTACAATTTAATAACTAAGAAAACGAAAGGATTAATCTAGGTAAAACTAACATCTGAGGATGCTGAGGCAGCATCCTTAGCTCATCCCTCCTTAAGAACAGGTTTTTCAGAATTAATAATTGATTTCTGAAAAAATCGTTTATATATATTCGTTTATTGTATATAGAATATATAATAAACAAACTTAAGATTACGTATAAAACTATGGTCCATATATAAATGTTAAAATGAATATTAAACTCGAGAGATGGTTCACTGAAATCCATGAGGTGAGTAATGGACCTTTATTTCACCAAAGTCTATTTCCTCGTAAATCTACTGTTTTTTCTTCTTTGATGTTAATTTTCTGGAACTGGTGAATAGTGGGTATTGTCTCCTTTGGCAAGTTGTAAAGCAAGGGTGTAGTGTTGGTTGTTGCTCGAATAACTTTGTTGTGAACAATTTCAGTAGTGCATTGTTCTGCGGTGTTTAGAAGGTATGTCCCTTGTATGTTATGTTTGTGAGCTTGATTTTCACAAGTTTCTGTTATAACCAGATTCTTTTCTGCGAAACTATCCAAGAATTGTCAGTCACATGTTGCATTCTAATATTTTTGATCTTAATCCGCCTTGAAGAACATTCGGTTAGATTTATTTAGACATATTATTTATATTTCATTTTTACTCGCGAGAATGAAAGAGACATAAGATCTCGAAACGCTTGATAACTGGACATTGTTGGAGTCTGATGCCCGCGTATTTAAATATTACGATTACGAAGTTGTTGTCTTGAAATTTGTGGTTGTATTGTAATTAAAATGAAAAGAAATGGAACATAGTTTGAAATGCTGGTTAATTTCATAAGACAGTGAGTGTTGTGAGTTGGCCTTCAAATAAAAAAAGTCACTGCAAGCAATTAAAGACAAACAGTATTGTAATCTCTAATTATTTTTTTGTTTATGTTTATGGATATGGGGAATTTAATAAACCCACCAAAACACTCAAGATTCTGCTAATACTGAAAAACATTATTGAAAGGTGCAAAAATGTAGGTTATGCATATGCAACTCAAAATTATGGATATTAGCTTTTGAAGCCAATTACTTTCGGTTCGCTTATAAGTCAATTACATTAATTTACTCAACTTAACCTATTTGGTGGCTTGCTTTTCTATTGTATAGAAGGAATTAAACCTTAAATGGTTTTTGTAGGTTTGAAATTATTATTAGTATGGAGTGATTTAAAAATTAAAATAATTTCATACCAAATCTTATATGACAAAAATAACAAATTTACGCGTAAACTCATACTCTCGCAAGTGACAACTACATAAATTGTATTAATTCTTTTGAAGGTGAAATTTCGAACATACAGTTTCAAAAGCCCTTGTAATGCGCTTCGAAACTTTTAACGCTCTGTCGTGGTTTTGAAAACGAATTGTTCTGCATTTATGACGGAAAAATACTCGCGAATTCTGTTGCTGAAATTACGGTTTTAACGCTAACGAGTTCGATACACTTGTTGCGACGAAAAATGTACTCAGACTTACGTAAAGAACGTAGATGTTAGTACACAGACGTGTGCATTCGTGTTATTATAATTAGTAGGTGCAATTAAAAATTAAAACTGCAAAATTTGCCTGACAGTCGCGTATCGAAAGTTTGTTTATAAATTTTTAAAGTAATATGCTGGCATTGAATTTAACAGTGCAACACAATAACCATATAATCTGTAAATATGTAGTAAGTTATATGCTAATAAGTGTCGTGTTTAAGTGTCGCCAAGACGCCTTTTTAACGGGAAAGGAAGTTTTTGTTAAGTGCTTTTGATTTTGCTCCGGCTTTACTAACGACAATTTTCACGCGTCGTCACTGTTGTACTTTCAGTTTCAAAATTGTCGATAAATTTTGTCATGCCTTTTTTTATCTATTTATTGGAATGGCGGAACTGCTATCCCATTATGCAAGGTGTTGTTTTACATTCTCTATAAATTCTTTATTATTATTTATTATTCGCGACACGTCTAACAGTGGCTAATTTGAACGCGACGAATTATTATAGAGTTGAAGGGGTCGCTCGGTGTTTAAACAATGACATCAAATAGTACACGTGTTTATAATGGTTTCAACAATAGTGACTTAAATTCAAAGTTGTTCAGGATTTCATTTCTATTTCATAATCATACTTCCATAATCGATATACCAACCCGAGTTGCTGGTATTTACCCGCTCACGCGATGCGCTCATCCTACCGCAAAATGGCGGCTATTTGGTTTCGCAAATTAGAAAATGATTCAATACAATTTAAATTCAATTCAATACAGTTTAAATACAAGTTTTTATAAATAAAAATTATTATTCTGCATTGCTAAATAAATACCCTCCGTACTACAACAAAAACATCTCAAATAAAATGCAGTAATACACCGCAAATCCTGCATTTAAAAAGCACTAATGCAATTTTTGGTGTACTTGGGTAAATATGATAATATTCCGTTTGAGTGGTTCTAACATTTACCATGAAATTACTCTTTAAAGTATAGTTTATAAACATTTACATTCAGGGTAAACTTAAAAAACGCTACTTACGGTATGTTTTCAATAAATAAACACCGAAATCACCAGCCCAAACAATAACACACACGATTGTCGTGACGTATTTTTGAAGTTGTTTATTTTTTTAAATGACAGATCCAGGCATTAAACACTTTATGGTTTACTAGAGTAGTTACCGAAATAGCAATTAGTATTAGTTCTTTTACCTGTTATAACTTCGATATTCGATAAATCGGTATAAAATCATCACCGGCACCTAGGTGTGGTATGCGTCTACGGCTGCATGTATCGCGTGAGCGGATAGATATCAACATGCATGTAAGTACTGCATTTAATCACTGTTATTTCAATCTTCTTATCGTATCGCATATATATAACATAAATTATAATGCTGGTTATCGTGGTCAAAGGATTTATCAATCGGCGAGTATTTTACGCCCAGGTCATGAATGGCAGGTGCGTCATGCGCGGTAGCTCCTTTCGTGCCCCCAACCAGGATATTTCAATATAGCACGAGAATACTATCACGAACTGATTTATATTTTCAAATTATGTTTACAACCTGTAGGTACAAATAAAATATTAATGTGACAACCCTACGTTCTGAACGAAGCGTAGGCATTAATGCGTCGGACAGGCGGGAGTTGCCCTACTAGTTTATTATTCTATGATAGTGGCGTTGCAAACATTTTTTAATTGATAGCATAATAAGGATTCAAACTAGATGAATCCATTACTAAAACGATGGCAAACTTTATTAAATCTATAACACTTTAATGCATACATTTGGGATGGACCGCATTATAAATTATTCGGTGAAACTAGTCAAATGGACTGAGAGGGTAATTTATTCAAAATGTACTACATTTAAGGCTAATGGGAGCACGGAGAGATTGTGGTAAAGGGTATAAAATGAAAACACAAGATAACCTCGTTCCCTTGCTTTTTTGTTTATAAAAAAAAATTACTGAAATAATTACTCTTTACCACTGGAGCCGCAGAAAAACACAAATTGTTATCTTGTTTTTTCATTTGTTTCTCTTGTATTATTTTTGTTTATCTGGCAATGGAGATATAATGGATAGAATTAAAACGAAAAATTGATTGTCAATGTTATTAGAGTAAGCTCTAAACAGTCAAGTGAAATTAAGTGATGGAACAAACACGTCGTGCGCGTGGTGGTAAGCGACAAGCTTGTCCACATCAGGTGCAGTGCCACTCAGAATTTTAAATCGCGATCTGAGAGGAACTTCCATTGCGTCAGTCCCGTGGACATAAGTTGAAAAGTCCCAAGTGTTTGTAATTTTACCAGCATACTTACTCTTCACTCCCACAGGGAACTTTACTGCTACAGAATTATCTACGGTTATTTAAGGAACGAAACATTACAAACCTAGGTCTAAACTCCTTTGTAATTCTCGTAAAAGAATTTAACAACAATAAAGCTCAATTCACATTGCCGCGATACGGAATGAAAGCGACTTTTAACTGACTTAAAAAAGAAGGATTCAGCTCGACAGTTTTTTTTTGTGAACCGATTTTGTTGATTATTTTTTATTTGGAAAGAGGAAAAAAATATTCCACCTCTAAGGGTGACAAACTAGGGGATGAATCCAGTTTCGTGCACTGTCCGGTAACCGATTTCAATAAAACTGAAGTCGGTTTTCTCTTTATAAAAAAATTATTTTGTAACGAAATTGTACACAGTATCATGATCTAGTTAATTGTGTGACGTACTGTAACAGGGACGTAACTTGGGTTAGCATGAGGCTCTTTTTAAAGATAAACAGGACTATATTCATGAATAAATATTTATTGCGTATTTTTAGATCGAAACTTTTTTATACAACCAAGATATTCTTCTTTTTCCGTCCTATTTTTTTTATATAATTCTAAACACAAACCTACGTTCATTCAGTATTTCTAACTATACTGCCTAGTCTACAGTACAAATTAGATACGATAGCTGCGGGAATTTCCGAGACTGCTTTATAAAGTCTCCAACCCACATTGAGTTGTGCCAGAAGCCATAGGCAACCACACTGGCGTACTAATTAAAAGAGTCTCCTTAAACGCGTCACTGTGTTCCAGGACACAGAATAACGTCAGTATATTTGTTAATTTATTAAAATTATTATTATTTTATTAAATAATATCTCAAAATATTACATAACAGGTTTAAATGCGTAACATGGCAAAAAAAAACTATTTAAAAACAATAAAAAATATTAAATACCACGCTCTCGAACGCTCTACTGCCTCCTGATTGGTAAAAATATAAGAGGTGCTTTGCCAATTAGGAACACTTCTATTTGTTTGTTTTTGTTTGGCTTAAGTTTGAGTTTGTTGTCATAGACTGTTAACAAATAATCTTTAAATATTGGTTGTGAATCTTTATTATACTCACTTTAAGAACCTTTATCATGCAACGATTGCATAAAATATTATTAGCAGCTTGAGGGTCCTTATTTTTAAGAAAATAATAAAAAAAGTATTTAAAACTACAAAATATTATTAACGGAGTGTTTTAATGGCCCTATTATAATGTCACTAAGTGTAAACTCAGAGCACGTTGCTCAGAATTTCAGTACAGAACAACCGGAAGTCCGGAAATGTCCGAAATGTTCCGGACGCGCCATCGTGATAACGTCACGGGGTTTAAAGAATATATCGTTCGTTCTTCGGTTCGCACTTTTCGTCACTGTGGTGGAGATTGATAGTTATTTTCACTGTTTTTATTTTCAAATTATTATTTAGACTCTCGCCTCTCCCACGCCCTAAAACCCTCACACTGAGACATAAATTGACAAGTCCCACGTGCCTGTAATTTCATTGGCACCCTGACCCTGCAAAACCGGAACGCACTCTTTCACAAGGAGCTCTACTGCTACAAACTTTTTTAAACTAAATTAAACTACAATGGTTATAAAATACGACTTAGCAAAAGCTATGACAGTACTTGTATTATTTCCTAAAATTTAACAAAAAACAAGCACCATGATACCTTGTACCGACTTCACTACAATAAAAGCTTAACAAGGCTTTGTTATTAGAGCGTTGTAACGAGAGGACGCCCTCAAAATTCTCTTAAAGGGCAGAAAAAGCCTAAGCCCTTAAAATAATGTTGGGGGAATCTGTGAACCAATTCCTTCAATCTCCGTAAACATATTTTGCATTGCAAAACAGTGCCACTGTCACAAGGCGGTGCTTGTGGTTTCCAAACTTTTTGATCAATTGTACCCCAGACACATATATTCTGTCAAGAAGCAAACGGAAATTGACCTTTTCAGTAACATGTATACCACGACTGCATTCGGCTTGAATACTAAGCATTGAATGATTCACACGCCTATAAAATTGATTTCAAGATTGAGATTGATTTTTTCTTTTCTCCCATAGGGTATGCTTGCAGAATAAGTGAAAAATTTAAAGAAAAACGAATAGAAACACACCTTTACCCGCCCTTTTCTCTGGTTCTTGGCCACAAATTCCTTTTTCTTCTTCGTCCCTTACTTTTCTTCTTTCCATCGCCACACTCCACTAAATTTTTCAAGCGAGCACACGTGCTCAACTTGACAAGAAATTCTAACCAGTTAAATCATGTAACCTAACTGCTTGTAAAATATTATATTTGTAGTACCATTTTAAATCATGTTACCGAACTGCTTATAAAGCATAATATTTGTAGAAATTACAAGTCCTGTTGGGGTAAGTTTCTTTTTTACCATAACCTGTATTTAAGTAGGGGGAGTTTTTGTACGATTGTACCTGTTTTATATCATTATTTTATTACAGCCTATACGACTTTAGTTTACCTGCTCTTTTCCCTTCCTGTACTTTTTATTTCTACAATAAAATTCATATAATTACGCAAGGCCCGCGTAATTAACTAGAAAGCTCACGTCATTTCAAGTCACTTTTACGTTTAAGTTTTCTTCCATCAAATATTCTTTTGTTACTTTTCCTGTAGTGTATGGAACAGTAACACAATAATACAACTGTATCGGACTGTATCAATGGGGTGCGGCTAGGTGCTATTGAGGGGTGAATGATACAAAAGTAAACATACTTACAGTTTATTTGAATATCAATATACGGTTACTACGCAAATAGAGACAATATTGACAAACAGAAAGAAAAAGGCGCCGAAAACAAGTAAATTTCAATTTAGAATTTCGATATAAAAATGAAACTAAACTGTTAAAAAGACTACAAAACATATTTAAATATAAAAAAAAGTTAAATATTGTTAGTAGGATGCTTACGTGACAAGTTGTAATACTTTTCTTTTTCATTTAAGTGACGGGATGAACAAATCGTGCGCCTGTTGCGGGCTATGTTGAGTGTGTGTGTTATTATTATTAAAAAAATAAAATAAAAAAATTGCTGGTAACCTATCACAAACTCGAATTTATTTTTTCGGAAATAACACTTTGGAATTTTCATTTCCCCGAAAACCGAATTATATTGAAACCGTTGTTCTTTCAGAATATTTGGTTGTTTATCGCAAAGATACGATTAGGTTAAGTTAGGTTTAAAAGAAAAAAAAAACAATTTTCCTCTAAAAATTACTTTCGAGGTTATGAAAATTCAAACAAACGTTAGTTCTGGAAAATGTCATTTTGGACTTCTGATAAATAAACCTCCTAGGTCTCATCTATCTTTATACCAAAATTCGTTAGAATTAGTTTAACGGTTTAGGCGTGAAGACGTAACACACAGGCAAAGTTACGTTCGCATTTATAATATTAGTTTGGATGATGATAAGAATTGCAATACAATTTCCATGTTGTGTTGCAGCACCGGCTAGGTTGGAACAAACTTTACTGAAAAATAGAATCTCATTTACGACCTTTCTGAATAATTGACCGATGCTCTTATGTGCAAAAGAGATAATAATTGTAAATAAAAGGGAAACTTATACCCACCATGTTGAGAATCGCAGGACACGACAAAAGTCCATAGTGATTATAGGGATATCTAAAGAGTCTGTAGATTGAGGTGTAAGGTAGCTTTTAAAGGACTCGTTCATTGCTGTGCATCTTGGTTGCAAATAGAATCACCCATGTCATACTTGTCTTAAAAAGCGTATCCTGTATATTCAACGTTTTATGATAAGACTGAGCTTATTTTTGGAGGTGGTGTTTGTGACTGTGATTTTGCGTGTGTTATTTATTTTAAAATTAACTGTTTGAAAATCAATGTTTTAACGGTCATTGGGTTCGCAGACCAGCAAATTAATTTCCTTCCGTTTTTATTAACATAGATTTGTGCAAAGAAATACTTGATTAAGTAATTATCACTGTGACTGCTCAGTATGATAACTTTTTTATAAAAAAAATTGACCTCAAAAGTTCGTAGAATTACATCTATTTGCTAAGTTTTATTACCGGAAGGAGTGATACCCCACGGCATCACTCATCCCGCTGCCGAAACACCTCCCTCCTGGGCATGATCTACCTAGGCAAACTTGGAAGTCCCTAAATAGCCTGCGGACCCAAGTCGACGGAAGCAAGGAGTGCATCACGGGTGTGGTTACAGCTCGCAGAGTGCATGTCTGTGTGGTGTCTCTCCCCAGGCAATGGCAAATCTTTTGTCCAGCCCTACATGTCCCTAGACCTGCACACGTGAGAACCTGTACAACGCCACTGATAATGCTATCTCAGTCGCTAAGTATTGGTTCTCACAAGTATAAACGTCATAGTCGACACGCCAAGAAGATGAAAAAGTTTTATTGTAATTTAGAAGTGGAATATTAGTTTCAAATTTAAATGGGACCAATACTTGCATCTTCGTTCAAACAAAAAAAGAATCATCAAAATCGGTAGGTAGTCGGAGCCGAGGTTCTGGTAGTACTCTTTAGTTTTCATACCAGCTCTGCTGCGGAGCCAGCCTCTTGCTGGTGTGCTGGAGATGGGATGGGGCAAGTGAGTCGACTTAGGTGGCGTCCCACACCACTGCCAAGGGCTCAGTGTCATTCCGTTTGCCATCACTTCACAACATGATTGGCTCGAGTACAGCGGGCACGTTATTTTAGCTACGGCCCGGCGGACGATGTCATAGAGGACTGCATGCTCCATCACCTAGCAGGAAAGACCGTGGTGACCAACAACATTAAATATTGTAACCCGTGTGAGAGGGTCGCGACCTCCTGTCCTCTCGTTACACCCTCTCAGACCAGTCGTGAATAAAAACGAAAGTAATACATACTGATTTAATTTGTTTACAACTGTATTATTAATGCCAAAGTAATGTGTTGAGTATTGTTTTTTTACTCAGGACTTTCCACATAAAAAACACTACACATTAAATATCGAACATAACAGCTTAAAACTAAGTGCTTCTAAACTTAAGCTATGAAATGTTAGCAAAATTATTGTTGTTTTTAATTATGCCAATAAATAATTAATCTATCTACTTATAAAATCGAGAGAATTTACTAAGTACTATAAAATTAATTGAAATGTAATTTATGTATTTATAACATCACCCAGCCTTCTTTTGTAATTGTTTAATTTAATTGTACTGTACATGTTGATGCGTGTTTTTTTTATACTATCAATCAAGTGACGGGACGTACAAGTCGTGTACCTGAGAGCTTTAAATCGCAATGATTTGAGAAGCACTGCTGCTGCATCTGTCACCCTGAGACATAAGTTGACAAGTGCCATGTGCCTGTAAATTCACCAGCACCCTTACCCTTCAAAACCGGAAGGTAGTAACACATTACAGCTTGGCGGTAGAAATAGGCGTCACTATAGACATGTCGTTATTATTTATCAAAGTGATATTATTTGCTGTTAGTTCGCTATATTTAACAAAACATCTGGCTATATTTAACATTGTGTCCACACTCCGCCTGTGATGTCATTTTTCATTCATGGTAATATCACGCCAATTCTGCCAATCAAGCGCGTCCGTAAAAAAGTAAAATATTTCTTTACACGTTAGTAAGCCTTTTCACAGGTAACGCCAAAAACCTCTCAGCTGTCAGCGCGGAACTTTCAAAAGAATGAACGTCAAAGGGGTTAACGGGTTGTTTTGAAGGAACAATTATGTATTTAATCATTTCTGAAGTCTTGGTATTGTACGGAATATTGGTATTGGTATTATATGAATTATGAATAAATAATTAACTGTATTATGATCACCATAGCAACGAAATTAACTTCGCGGGTCCTTCTAGAACCTGCTGAACGGTACCAATTCAGAAAATTTATTTTGCCAAGTTGATTCTACCGGAAAGGAATATGGAACCCCTTACTTACGGGACTCCTTATTCAGCGCCCACAGTGGGTTAACGGAGCTGTCATATTTATTTGTTTCATTTCGGTACCTCCAATGAACAATACGCCAACTTAATTTTTGTTCTGTTTTTATTTTGTTTCTTAAGTTTTTTTTTTCACAAAATTCGTTTTTTTGTTTTTTTTCGAATTTTGTTTTTGTCCATTAATTTATTTTTTGATTTTGGGAGCATAATATTAGTAAGTAAATATGGCTGTTTAAAAAAAAAGAAGATGAACATAAAATTAAGTTAGGTGTAGTGCTCATTGAAGGTATCGATTTTGTACGTTTATTTCGTATGTCGTCCCTAATTGATCGACATTTTCTTTTGGCGTACTAAGTGCTTTTCGTCATCTGCATCTTTCTTTATCAATTTACTCTGGAAAAAGTATTTGGTATATATATATGTAATATATACTTGAATAGATGACGACCGTGGTAGAGTGGCTTGCAAACCGGTTTTCATAGTGTCGCCATCTCTGAAGTTCTGGGTTCGATCGCCGTTGCTCGTAATATCCTAAAGTGTGCCCAAGGGCTTTTTCATTACATTATCGCCCTATGAATTTTTTACGTCAAGATTAAGCAAAAAGTTTTTATGCTTGAAAAAGCCGAACGTACAAACATTTGCAAATTAAATATATTTCACTAAATTTCTTATGTGAATTCAGCGGTATTTTTAGAATTTGGATATTATTTATTTCATATATTCTTATACATTGTGGCTACATGCGTCTCTGCCTTATATAACGTTTTAGTTCGAGTTGTATTGAATAACTGGCAACCTGTAACAAAAAAAAACCCGCCATTTGCAACATCCGTAAATATTGTGTTGTGAAGCGATATTTATTTACACACAAAAAGAAATTATCGTTGTATCTGTTTCCTCGATGTACTATTTCTGTATTGTCTCGGGTCCGAGTATTTGCGTTACCATCGTTGTTTCCATAACACAAGTGTTTTAGTTACTTACGTTGTCTAACATTTATTTATTTATTTTAGGTAGCTAATTTATCTATATAGCAGGAGTCAAAGTATCTTATCAGTTATTCATAGCTCGAGTACAAACAACACACATAACGTTATTTTCAATCAACAGTCGAATGGATGGACATTTTCAAAAATAATCTTCTCCAGTAATTTCATAAGCTATTTGTTGTTGCTTTGTTGCTTGTACATATAATGCGTGTACATCTGGAATGGGTACACATATAAGTACAAGACTAATATAAATTACACTGTTATCTAAGAGTATATTGTAAGTGTTTCCTAAAAGGGCGTAAGCAACATTTCGTAGATTATCAGAAGAGCATGTTTTAGGTTTTAACGACTGCTTTAAAATATGCACGTCCTGTCTTAAAAGTCGATTTTAAAACATAAACTTATTTAAAACCACAATCGAATTTCAAAACTGGACGTCCTGTTCTGAAATTCTTAATTTAATTTTAAAACTAAAAAATGTCGCTTACGCCATTTCTACGCTTTTTTTAATAACAGTAGAGCTCCTTGTAAAAGAGTTCGTCCAGGTAAGTGCTGCCACCTTACCTATTTCTACCGCCCAGCAGTAATGTTAGCATTACAGCGTCCCGGTTTAGAAGGATAAGGGTGCTGGTGAAGTTACAGGCACATGGAACTTGTCAACTTATGTCGATAGGCATGTCGCTTACCACCATTATTATTTTTAAAAATTATTTATTACACAGTATTATTAAAAAAAAAACACCGTCCATATGTCATCCTGTTGATGTACCTCAACTATAAAAATAAGTAACTAAATAAACAGGTAATGAATTATTTTAAATGGCAACATTGCGCCGGATATAAAAAATAATACCACAGGTATTTTGCTTCACTCGATTAGAATGCCGCATGTCGACCGTTCGACCACTTAAAGGCGTCGTGGGATCCATAAAGGGTCGAGCTGGCAATTTTTACCAGATTTCACTAATGCTTAATCGGCTTGAGTACTCATCTGCCTAATCTTTATGGCATAGGCGCTTCTCCACTGACGATACACACAGACAATTTGTTCAGTGAGCGTTACAAAGGCTCAGACATGCTCCAATTGGCGAATGACCCTTAATGACAAACAAATTAAGGCGAGGTACCAGAGGAGAAGCGGTAAAAATTATTTTGTTAGATCAAATGGTTTAAAACGAATTATTTATGAATGAAATATCTAACTTTGTACAAGTGTTACAGAATTATTGAAGTCACATTTATCCCAAAAGTTGCAAATTGCCCAGCGATTGATTGCCATCTGTTTCAAATTTTCTCCACCAAATTTTTCATATTAAGTTACAGCGCGCGGATTGTAGGACATGAGATGCGATCTTCCATACCTCATCTCCTAAAATCTCGCTCGCATTGAAGTACCTAGATGTAACTATATTGTCTTATTTATTGTGGTATTAATATTATCATCTCTTTTGTTAATGCGCATATCTCGCTTTTTCTTTGACCTATAAGATAAAAAATACGGTACAACCGGCCGCAGTCATAGACTCAGGTCTAACGGTCCGAGAATACTACGTTTAGGAGCAGTAGAGCTACTTGTGAAGGAGTTCGTCCAGGGAAGTACTATCACCTTTTTTTTTTTGACGGGGGGGAAATATTTATGGATACCCCTGAGCCCAGGGAGACTCAGGGGTTATGTGGGGACTCTCCCTCCAGACTGGAGGGCCTACCCCACTAAAACCCCCCCGGGTTTCCCTCTCGCCGGTTGAGTCGGCGCCGTGGGATCAGTGAACATTCACCACGACGCCGCCCGGGAAGTAATATCACCTTACCTATTTCTGCCGCCAGGCAGTAATGTGAACATTAGTGCTTGAAGGGCTGGTGGTGTTGGTGAAATTACAGGAGCATGGCATGTCTCGGGGTGATGGGCGCAGTGGCAGTGCCCCTGAGGTCTTTGCGATTTAGAGCTCTGAGTGGCACTGCATCTGTTATAGATAGGCGTATAGCTTACCATCAGGCGCGCGTCTTGTTCATCCCGTCACTTGATGTTATAAAAAAAATCTGCTACCAAATAACTCTGGTCACACTAGAAAATCCCTTTACCAAAGTAACGCCACCCAAGTAACTTACAGAGCACTACCCATTCAGACCAGGACCCCAATTCAGAACTCTTTGATATTTTAACCGAATCTTTCGATGGATATGGTTCTCGAATCGAAGGGCGCTTTCCGAGCTATTCAGAACATTCGATTCGGATACGATATCGTTATCCAACAGCGTTTACGGAGTTAGTTGGTGAAATAGATGATAAGAAACCTGAAAACCCTTTTATATACATTTTTAAGACTTTAAATGCCTATAGGTAATATAGAAAAGCATTAGTCTTACATTAAAATAAATTAATACAATTGAACTAAATCCAGACTTTATTCAAAAGAATAAAAGATTTCCATATTACATTTTTGCTTTGTAAACAATAGGACGTTCAGCAAATTTCATTCGATAACTGTGTTCTGAATAACGTTTGTCGTTGAAATTCGAGTAATTGTACGGGTGTGACGTCATTTCGGTTCAGTTTCGAATACGACAATTTGACGTTCTATTCGGGTGTTGTGAATAAAAATGAAAAGAAATCGTACGATATCTAATCGGATCGGTCAACAACTGAGTTACCGTAAGTCTGAATCGACCTATAGATCAGTTTCAGAAAAACAACAGTTGGTTTCTTGTGAAGATTTTGTCCAGGAAAATACTGTCACTATACTTATTTCTGCCAACAAGCAGTAAGTGAGGTGAAACTACAGGCATACGGAAACTGTCAACTTTGTGTTTCAGAATGATGGGTTCAGTGACAGTACACTTTTTACACAGACGGGCTTTACACTCTATCACGCGTGATACAGCAATCGTGCGCGGTTGAGCGCACGTGCAAACATGTTGGAAGGAAAAGGGAAAGACCGCGCGATTGCGCTCATCAGTCGCGCGCGCAATCACGCACTCCAACACGTGCCAATTTCACGCGGTCTATCCTGCGTGATTAGCCTTTACACGGACGCTCTTTCCGTTGTAACAAAAACGAGCACGTACAATAGCGCGCGAAAGAGCGTTAGCTTAAAAAATTTGGAACATGTGATCCTCCTGACAATAGAGCGACAGTGTAAGGGCGCGTGCCCATTATGTCGTGACGACAGATAGTCGTGCAATTGCATGGGTCGTGGCTTGTATATTTAAATGAGGTTATTCACGCATAGAACTTTACGATTAACTATCGTTCACGTTACGACCAAAGACTTTCGAGACAATGGGAAGAGGTTTCAGTAATAGTAGTGTGAGAAAGAGTTTGTCCAGAGAAGTAATGCCGCCTTACCTATTTCTGCCGCCAAGCAGTAATGTCAGCATTACTGTGTTCCGGTTTTGAAGGGTAAGGGTGCTGGTGAAATTACAGGCACATGGGACTTGTCTCAGGGTGACGGGCGCAGTGGCAGTGCCCCTCAGACCTTTGCGATTTAAAGCTCTGAGTAGCACTGCAACTGTTACTGGACAGGCGTGTAGCTTACCATCAGGCGCACGATTTGTTCTTCCCGTCACTTGATATTATAAAAAAAAGCTAGAAAGACAGTCGTCAGACGATAAATAAATCGTCACGACAAAAATGTGACGAAATGACGACAGATAAATCAGCTTCAAACGATTTTGTCACGATCTAGTGGGAACAGCCAGACACGACGGTCGTTCAACGATCAAAAAAACGTCCACGATATAGTCACGACAGGTAGTTGTAATATGGGAACAGGCTAAACGCGACAGTCGTACAATGTACGTGTGCGTTATTATTATAAAAAAAAAAAAAAAAAAAAAAAAATGATAATAAAACGTTACGACATAATGAGAACGTGTCCTAAAGCGGGCTACGGTCCCGTCTTCGCAAGACATCTTAAAAAAGGTACTTTTTCAAAGTTTGTTTTATTAAATATTCGCAACTTAATTTAGAAATGTAAAGGAGGGAGGTTCTTTCGTCCGTTGGATGAGGTTACCAAAACAAGCCAAGTGAAACTCCAAATTGTTTAGAAGATTTTTATTTTCACCTTGTATGTCGCCAATGTAATTTCACCCTATATGCGGGAGGTCCGGGCAGTTGTTCTCAAGAAGGGACTCACTCCTGGAAACCGTTCCGCGAGATGAGGTTTATTCATCCTATATGATGGGCAATAATCTTTCACCCTATATGAGCGTACGAAATATCGGAAGATCCGGGTAGCAGTTCCCAAGAAGGGACTCAACTCCTGGTTGCCTTACTGAGCTCTCTGTATTCTCAGATTTCTCTTCACATTAAAAAATTTGTGTTCGAGTAGTCACCATTCGAGGGAAAATCTTAACACCGCGATTCAGAAATAACGCCAAATAGGTCAATGCCATCTAGCGGTTTCTTAGAGAACTAAAAGCGAACAATCTGGCTTAAGGCCGTCTATTACATAAAGTAGGTTTGTTACAGGAATTAATTTAAAATTAATTTAGGGGATCGAACCATCTTCTTTCAATTGAAAAGTATTGTTCTCCTACTACCATGGTTGTGATCCGTTGCTACGAAAATCTGTCTTTTTTACAATTCTTGTCTCACAATCCTTTTCCGCACTATGTCGCCTATCAACAAGTATAAAGAGAGGCGTAAATATTGACGCCGCGCCGAAGCGGTCGTAAAAACAGTCTTACGTCAATTTACGTCATTTTACGTGACGATAACTAAACAAGTGGCGCTACTTGAGCACACGTGTGTGAGAGGCATGCTCCTTCTTCGCATCAAGAATTTATGAGATATTTTTTCTTTTATTTAACTTTATACGCTTATGTTTCTTGTGGTGGTAAAAAACATACTGTAGTAGGAACATCACTTTTTACAGGGATTGTGAACCTTCTTCGAGTGAAGTGATCGTGCGCAAAGCACGCAAACACAGACGTCTGTCAGTCAGTATAATACCTGATCGGATATAGGATTGCAGTCTCCGTGGATAGTTCTGGTCTAAATCCAAACTGGTCATCATGTAGTTTACCACATTTTTCCGTATTTGAGTTGAGTAAACTATTCAGAACCCTAGCGACCACAATTGCCAGCGAGATTGGTTGGTTATTATTTTTGTTACTCACATCACCAGCTTTATTTTTCACGATTCGCACCACCAGAGTACTGATCATGTCAGCAGGCAAGTAAGAATGCCCCGCACAAATTGTAAAAAGCATTACCAGCATTCTTGGAAGGTGGAGGCTGACAAAACGAAGGTGTTCTTTACGTCTTCTCTTAACATTTTTTCTAAAGTGAGATAGCAAACATTTTTCAAAAAACCTATAGAGCTTAACAATGCTCTTTATAGGGCAATGGACTCATTTAGAGTGAAATAATGATGATGCACACCACTGCTACTTGTTTATTCAGTTCTAACATCAAGTTACACCTCTTATTATGTAAAACCGACGCCATAAAGGAATAGAGGATCGTATAAAATATTGGTCGTATAACAAATAACACATTGTTATGCTCCGGTGACGTTATTTTATGTCACATTTGTGTTTACACGTGTAGGCAGAATTAAGCGCACACAATATTTTTATTTAAATATTTGGCTGGAACACGTAAAGAGAATGGGAGGAAAATGGGATATTGTTGCAAAAAGACGTCAATAGAAGCAGGATATCGGTACAAGTAAATGGTGGTCATGAAATAAACTCAGAATCAATGATCATAACGAAATTTGGTCAGGCCAAGACCTACTTCAGGTCACTGCGCTACCGATGTTAGTTAGTTTAAAATGCTACCTACCTGGAATGCTACCTAACTTAATGTTTATATGACAATCTAAAAATTATAATTGAAAAACGTAACATAATAATAAATAAAAATAGTATAAGTTATAAAACACTTTTACAGTATCGTGTACAGGTTTTGCTGGACAGAGTTTGGAAAAAGATCCATATTTAAAAGCCATTAACTTCAGACGTGTTCAATTACCAATACCCAATACCCACACTAACTCAGACAAACACATACACCCACACACACACACACACACACACACACACACACTCGTACACAAAATTACACAGATATATTTATCACAATTTGCATATTACAATGTATCCAACTTGTTATATAATTATTACTTAGAGTACTTTTTATCGAGACTTTTAATAATAGATTCTTTCACTTTATTTTATTGTATTAAATTTTTCATTTATGTTTTTCTCATGAAATAGACTTAAGCCTTGTCAAAATGTGGGAGAGGGCACTGGCTCCTGTCACACAGGTTATACCTAGCTCAGGAGTCAGGGACTTCATCAATATGTTGTAATCTATTTTGTGACAGTAAATATTATTGGATTTAAAAAACCATATAATATGTCCCACAGCTGGGCACAGTCTTTTGTAAGATAATTTTTTCGGTCATTGTCGATTATGCTGGCACAATGTGGATTATGGAGTTCAAACGTGTTGGAAGAGTTGTGTGCACTACGTTTTCGTTCATCTTGAAAGTAATTGAGAAAATTCTATATATGATTGAAACCGACTTAACAGAGCATGTCTTTTATTGATAATAGAAACTATGATGATTTTTCACATAAGAGACTAATTTTCTCTTGTAGATAGCTTAGTAGCGAGCTCCTTGTGAAAGAATTCGTCTAGGGAGTACTGTCACCTTACCTATTTCAGCCGCCAAGTAGTAATATGCGTTCCGGTTTTGAAGGGTGAGGGTACTGGTGAAATTACAAGCACATAAGCCTTATCAAGTTATGTCTCAGGGTGACAGGCGTAGTGAGAGTATTATTTTATTGTGTAATTTTTAAATTCCAATAGAGAATACATTCATTCATTCGTTCATAATATGACTCATAATGCGACCCTTTATAACTGTCGGCAAGTGTAAAACGCTTATAAAACTCGAGAAGTCGACTTTGATAACATGACTGACAGTCTCCTTTGGGGACGGGTATGAATTTCTGATATCCCTAAGTGGTACGTCAACGTTCATAGTTCACTCCCAAGAGGTGGATCCATTATGTTCAGTGATAGAACAACTTCAATTTCATACTTTATACAATAAAGTGTAAATTTTGTACAAATATGGCATCAATTAAATTTTTAGAACTTTATATTTTGTGAAACTTATAAAATGAATGAGTATATGAATGTAAATTTTAGAAAAAGCAATTTTTTTTAAAACAATGTTCAATTGATCAAAGAAAACGAAGTAGGTTTCATATTACCTACACACAGAATACACGAATTAAGCAATGAGGATTAGCATAATCGATTTCGTCATGAAACGAACGTTCGTCATTAGTCGTTTTAAGCCTAACCGGAAATTCTGCCAATCACAACCGTCAACAAGTGTAATGGAATTCGGAACACTAATGCGGGCGTCACATTTTGCACATATCATTAATTTCAAAATGTGAACTAGCTCTGATTTTGCGGAGTCCGAACAATGACTGTTAAATTTTGAATTTAGAACAGCTCTTACTATGGGTGTCGTTTTATTGAGTCTCCACACTTCGTGTTTTGTACAATTAGATAAAACGTAAACAAAGATACCCGTGAACATAAACCTTTTTCTGCAGACAATAAATTACAGTAAACGAAAACATCGTGAGTATTAGTGACAAATGACACGATATATGTTATTATTATATAAAATGTTTCCATTTAGTGTTCATAACTTCTGTACTACCTCTGTTTTTTTAAGTTTTTTATAGTGCACGTTCTCAAATTAATTCTTCGAGTAAAATAATCATAATAATTATACAAATTTAGTGAGTATGCTTGAAAATTACGTTCCACTGTATTAAACATTGCTTTGCTTACAAAATAACGGAACGAAATGGTGCCTCATAAAGGGCCTAAAATTTCTCTGTCGAAGAGCGATGACACACGGGCGTTGCGTCGTCACAACACTAGGTTTCATCGCAACGCAACGCAGCTTTCTTACGCACTTCAGCACCCCTCCACGCTTCAAATGCTAACTATAGTTTATGTGAATTTTTAATGATGACATTTTAAAGGTATACTTTTATTACAAGCGGAGACATTGATATCAGCAAAGCGGTATTACAGGTTGTAAAAATAATTCCTCAAGCTTCATTATCATTATTTTGAATTTCAGTGGAGTAATTTAGAAAACAGAGGTTCTGCGATAACAAAATGTAAAAAAATTACAATACACAGACGATATAAAGTAGACTAGCTGACCTTATCAATCATTCCTATTCCGCAGTTTGAGTAATTAACGCGACATCACGAAAAGTTCATGTCCCAACAATGTCAATATCGTTACGCGCGTAGGCCGTTTAAAATGGCGGCATTCGTTGACACTAATGGTCTTGGTTCTCATACACACAGTTCGGCTGCGCTTCCCTTCAAAAATGTACAGTCAATCGTGAGTTTTAATTTTTATTCAGTACGTTATACTTTCCAATACCAACTATACAAAAAGGTATTGCGGTGAGGGCGCACTGCCTGTTTTGTTCAGCATTAGATCGGGAATGTTTGCTTATAATGCGAAAAACAGTGGCTTCCTTGATGCGCAGAATTCGTGGCAGCGGTAACGGCCTCCTGAGTGTTATGAATTCAGGGTCCAGGGCTCTGCATGAGCACTAGACTAGATTGCATATCGATAAGAATGAAGTATCATAATCATTAGTAATACTAACCCTATTTTTAAGTGTTCAGTTACTAACCCCTACGGATGAAAGTCCGAAATAAAAACTTTGAATTTCAATTTTGTTACCGATCGAAAAGTTTATGGAACCTGCGGGCCTTGTTTCATTCAAATCGGTCAACGGAAAGTGGGTGAAATCCAAAAAACCGGATTCAACACCTACTTTGCCACCCTTAGAGGTGGAATATTTTCTTCAAATTTGAATGGGATCATTACTAAGGTATCCGTTTTCCGACAAATGAATCATTGAAACCTGTTCACAAATGTCAAAGTGTAACATACACACAAAAAGAAGTCGGTTAAAATTGATTTTCACGTGGTTCATTCCGTGACTTAATTGGCATAGCGTTTAGCACGGTTTGCTAGAAGACATTGGTTCGAATCTAACCGGGTCGAAGAAATTTTTTCTGTGTTCAATCTTTATATTAATAATTATTACAATGTAAGTTTCTGTTATATAACATACATACATATATACCGCGAATTTTTCCCATGGAGGTACGTAAAGACAACAGTCTTTCACTTGCTACAATCCTTTTTTTTTGACGAGGGGAAATCTTTATGGATACTCCTGAGCCCAGGGAGACTCAGGGGTTATGTGGGGACTCTCCCTCCAGACTGGAGGGCCTACCCCACTAAAACCCCCCCGGGTTTCAACATTCATTAACCACGACGCCGCCCTAGCTTGCGCCAGGGCTCCCGCGCCAACGGAGGGGCGAGTCGGTTGTCCTCCGACCCGCCCCCCAGACGAGTGAGGCCGTGCAATGCAGGCTCCGGAACTTACTACAGTCCTGACATACATCAGTGCTTTCATACACGCTCGTCGGTTAAGGGTACTTTTGACTTGACCATTCTTTAGGATGGCCTCAATTTGGTCATGGTATGTTCGCCTTTGGTCGGCCCGTACTGACTTGCCCGCTCACACTCGCCCTAAAAATATGTTTCGGCAATCTTCTTTCATTCATTCCCTCTACATGTTCGAACCATCTAATCATCCCTTTCTCTATCTTTGTCGCTACATCTTTTTCCACGCCGCAACGATCTCTTATCACTTTTTATAACCTTAAACTTTGTATGCCAATTACTTAACTATCAGCATCCTGGATTGGTAACGCCAGATAGTTTATATCTGAGCTTGCATCTCCTTTTCCTTTCCCATCCCAATCCGTGCTACTCCAAAGCTGCATCAACCGTCAGTGACTTATAAAATAGTGTGTGTGATTTACAATATTCGAACTGAAAACATCCTCATCATCTCAATTTTTTTATTAACTATCCTCATCTCCGACCTGCATTGAGCTGTGTACGCAAATTTATTTTTATAATAAAATAAATTCATTTATTTAGGTAACATGGACCCAAGGTGGTAGTTACAAAATCACTTAAATCTAATGTTAGTAAATATACATAAAACAACAAAGACAAAGCACAATATACATAATTGAACAATGATTATAGACAGTCGAACCGGTTCGCGATCATGCTCAGGATGCTGTTGGGGCTGACCCGAATCGCCAGGGATATGCATCGTTTACGTATCGTGGTGTAGAAGCAATCTACACGTGTCTCCGCGAACATTCCTGACGCGTTGCAGGACCGCGGCAGCCCCATCAGCATCCTGAATGCATTATTGTATTGAACACTTAGAGTACCTACTGTACTGTTTCTGAGTGAAACTAACCCACAGGCTGCTTGTGTAGAGCGTCGTACAATAAGCTCAGAACAGTGTAATTTTATAGTAGCGTTTTTGGGGTTCGGTTCACCTATCCCGCAGCTCCCCATGAGCCACCGAAGGTATAAATTTTTTTTCTTATTATAGCGTCACCATAATGGTCCTTCGAGCCGAATTGGGACGGAAAGGAAAAGGAGATGCGAGCTCAGACATAAATTATCTGGCGTTACCTATCAGCGACCTGGATCTTAGAGACCAGACAAATTTTACCCTTTGTAAGTGTCGCGTTAAAAAAAACCTTTATAAATATTTATACATATATAGCGTATACAGTCTTACACTTACGTTTGTTAATTAATTGGGTTAATTGTTACTAAACTGAATCCATAATTCAAAGACATTCATCATTCAAAAGGCACGTCACCGTTTACACTTAACATTTAAATTCAACTCCAGCCACTTACAATAAGGCGTCCAAAGGTCAAAGTTTAAAACCCAGGTAATGTTGACTTTACACTGATCTCAAAATTGCTTGAAGACTGTATTGTTTACGACCCTGCTAGACCATGACCGATTAC
Source organism: Hyposmocoma kahamanoa (assembly GCF_003589595.1). NCBI lineage: Eukaryota > Metazoa > Arthropoda > Insecta > Lepidoptera > Cosmopterigidae > Hyposmocoma > Hyposmocoma kahamanoa. The sequence goes on along the minus strand of NW_020655580.1, from coordinate 7,544 downwards.
GACCATGGCTAGCTTGTAATGGTATATTGACGTGTTATGTAAGGTACAGTGACGGGATGAAGAAGTCGTACGCCTGGTGGTGAGCGACACGCTTATCGGCCATTCTCACTTTCGGTGTTCTCAGCCTAATTACCGTAACCATTTTGGTGTCCTCAGCCTAATTACCGTAGCCATTATTTTTTCTCGCTAGGGTATTAAACCCTCAAAAAAATTTTTATATGAGCAACTTTGAGCTTAACTCTCAATATGTCTAAATGGCATTAGAAAAAAAATATATTTTTCGAGTTCTTAAGAAACAAATATTTTATAGATACGGTAATTAGAAATTATATTAATTAAAAATTACTCCAATTCTTTCGTATAATTAATTCATCAGCAGCTGTTACAAGAACCGTGTAATCATTTTGATTATTTCTGCCAATAAAAAAACCTTAAAATTTTAAAAATATCTTATTTATAACGGTATAATTCATTAAAAAAAGTGAAGAAAATTCAAATCAAAGTTATATATATAATTTCAGTTTTATGTTTTTTTTTATGTTTGAACTTTCTAATTATGTACCGCATCCATGGCTGTGGTAATTGACCTAATTACTGTTTCTATTAAATATTTGTGTCTTAACAACTCAAAAACTACTTTGTCCATTCCAATGCCATTTAGACATATTGATAGTTTCGCTTAAAATTGTTCATATTTTAATGTTATTGGACATAACAGGCAAGAATCATTAATGGCTACGGTAATTAGGCTGGAACACCGAAATGGCTACATGAGAACACCGAATGTGAGAATGGCGATTATCCATAGCAGTTACAGTGCCATTCAGAGCTTTTAATTGCAAAAATCTAAGGGGCAACGCCAGTGCAGGTTCACGAGTCTTTAACTTGCGTTTTTCGCTTGCTTGCGTAACTCGCTTCGCGCATACGAGTCGCTCGCTTGCGCCGTCCGCTTGTTTTGCGTTGCGTGAGTTTGATATTTAGCAAGTTTGATATTTCCACGCAAGCAAGACAGGGAACGTTTGCGGAGGATAGCACCAATGGCCAATCAAAGAGCAGTAGCGTCCACAGGTCTAATACAACCTAAACAAAGGCAAGGCGTCGCGCGCAAGTCTCTCCGCGACGCAAAGCGGAAGACTCGTGACTGCCTTAGCGCGGAAGATTTCCACGCCGTGTACCCAGCCAACGCAAGCAAGCGAAAAACGCATGTGAAAGACCCGTGAACCCGGCATTAACCGCTCACGCGATACATGCAGCCGTAGACACATAACACACCTAGAGGTGCCGGTGACGATTTTATACCGATTTATCGGATATCGAAGTTATAACAGGTAAAAGAACTAATATTAATTGCTATTTCGGTAACTACTCTAGCAAACCATAAAGTGTTTAATGCCTGGGTCTGTCATTTAAAAAAAATAAACAACTTCAAAAATACGTCACGACAATCGTGTGTGTTATTGTTTGGGCTGGTGATTTCGGTGTTTATTTATTGAAAACATACCGTAAGTAGAGTTTTTTAAGTTTACCCTGAATATAAATGTTTATAAACTATACTTTAAGGAGTAATTTCATGGTAAACGTTAGAACCACTCAAACGGAATATTATCATATTTATCCATGCACCAAAAATTTCATTAGTGCTTTTTAAGTGCAGGATTTGCGGTGTTTGCATTTTATTTGAGATATTTTTGTTGGTAGTACGGAGGGTATTTATTTGGCAATGCAGAATAATAATTTTTATTTATAAAAACTTGTATTTAAACTGAATGCTTTTCTAATTTGCCAAACCAAATAGCCGCCATTTTGCGGTAGGAGGAGCGCATCGCGTGAGCGGCTAAACAAAGGCAAGGCATCGCGCGCAAGTCTCTCCGCGAGGCAAAGCGGAAGACTCGTGAGGCCTTAGCGCGGATGGAAGATTTCCACGCCGTGTACCCAGCCAACGCAAGCAAGCGAAAAATGCATGTGAAAGATCCGTGAACCCGGCATTAATCTGGTGAACCATTAAAAGTCATGACACTAATTGTTGTTTATGACGTTAGTAATATAGTTCCGTTAGCATTTTAAAAATAACCCTGTATAACAACAAGTTCGGTTTATTAATGATACTTAGTAGGAGTGAGTTTGGTAGTGACAGCTCTCGAGTACTGATTTCAGTGAGCCGTGGAGCGTGAAGCTACATTATAAATTCCCACCGCTGCCAACACAAGCTGACTAAACTACAGTTTAGGCGCATGAATTGTTGCTTCAATTTACGTGGTCCCTTTACGCATAGTTGGAAACACTGGAATAAAAGAAAAATGTGTGGCCTACGATATTTTTCCACTAGGGTTACAACATTTTATTAAGAAATAGGTATAAGAGTTTTTGTAACCTCAGATGAAATTAAATTTTTTCCCGTGCTAATCGGTTCATTTTGCTTGGTTCGAGCGGCCGGATACTGGCTTTATTTCGGAATTATTTTTTTTTACAAACGAAATTAAAATAGTTCATATAATAATAATCTCAGTACAGAGTACTAAAAAAACCGACCTCAAAAGTACATGGAATTACGTCTATTTGCCAAGTTTTATTGAAATATCACCTAGTTCGCCACTATACAGGACTTGACACAGGAGATAATAAAAATCGGTGCTCACTACTCAAAGTATATTGAGAGAGAAAAACGCCTTGAATTGGAGAATAGCAAAACCGACCATTAAAATAATTGCTAATTAAGTAAAATTTAGGCGCTATTTATAAAAATGAATGTTCATGCGTGATCAGCCACCCTTCGAGGTGGATGATATTCTTCAAAATGAAATGGAACCACTATGGAGGTAAAGGCAAAAAAAGAATCATGAAAATCGGTTGACAAATACTGGAGTTATCGCGTAACATACATACAAAGAAACATACAGTCGAATTGAGAACCTCCTCCTTTTTTTTAAGTCGGTTAAAAATAAAAAATAAAAATGTTAGTAGTTATTAATCCCATATGCTGTTTCTGGCAGCTTCATAGTGCGCACATACGTCACACATCTCAGTCCAGTTAGACACATTTTTGGGCCGATACAGACGGAAAGATTTTGTTTCCTTCCTAATTTAAGTTTTTTTATTTTTTTATCTAACACAGATTGTTATTATCATTATGAATATATACAAAGATCTACTTAGAAAGCTTAGTTGCCATAGCGTCTGGCACAGTTAGCTAGAAGACATTGGTAAAATCCGGCCGGATCGAAAGATGTGTTGGATCTTTGTACTAATAAATGTAACAATCTAGTAGAGTATTTTCACAAAAAAATTATTGAATATCATGATGGTGAAATATTCTGACATTCAATAAACTTAATTTTATTTATTTTTCAATCTGTGTCATTGTGTTTAGATATTAAATCATTATTATTGTTAATAAATTCAAAGCGGAGTATGCTTTTGGTTGTTTTATGAAAAAATAGTGATTAATTAATACGAGGAGTAAAAACAAACAAGCCTTTCTTGTTAGTCGCCTTCACAAAATCACAAATTTATATAAGGGGCGATGTATACGCTTCCATAATAAGAGGCCGGTTGATATTCAACGAGGTTGAAAACTATATTGAAACAAAAACTGATGCAGCTTCTGCGTACTTGGATGACAAGAGTACGTGGTAGTCTGATTTGTGACTTTTTAAATTAATAAGTATTACAAATGATAAACGTGTATGTTTACAAGCAATCCCCAGAGTTTCTTGCTCATTCTTCTCAGGGGAATCTGCCTCACGAATGAGCAGTAGAGTTTAATCAGTATGAAGATTTCCTGTGTAACTTACTTACCTATGAAATAAAGATTATTTGACTTAAAGCTTAAACTGACATGTCAACGTTTCGATGCGACTGTGGCGATACGTATTTGTAGTTTAATTTCTAAGCTTTGCACGTTTATGGATACATCGACGCCTCCTACGTAAAGTATCGTATGTCGAAATTGCGAAGTTTACAGGGGAGTGTTTTAAAGTTCTCCGTTTCATTCGACAAAGCTTGTTACTCACACAGAGTGATTATCTAATAGATCATCTAACCGATATCTGGGATTTTATGATACTCAACGTGTGTAAGGAGATTTGCCGAATAAAAGTGAGAAATCTAAACTCACGTGTTATGCTTATTTCAGTGAATCCAGAACTTTAAAAGGCTCCCCTGTAAACTTGGCAATTTTGACATACGATACTTTACGTCGGAGGGGTCGAAATATTAGCGATTTTAAAATTTCAAGATTTTAAATGTAATATTGTGACATTGACAATGTGAAATAAATGAGTCTATTCTATTAACACAGTAAGTAATTATGTACACCTAGAACGCGTTCAAATATCAGATAACTGTAGTGCTTGGCTGTCAGCAACACGAGTGCCTCTTAGACACTGGCTGTCTTGGCTTCGTGCAGCGAGGAAAGTGTGAACAATATTACTGAAATGTAACTATTTTTGTCCGATCTATAAAAATCTAATATTTCTTTAACCTGTATCTGTCTTCGAATGAATGCTCATAATGTTCTTAGACTTTGTACTTACGTATAGACTTCAATCGGTTTCAATTCTATTTTGTTTTCTTTTGAACCGACTTTAAAAAAGGAGGAGATTTGAAGAAAATTTTCCTCCTTTAAGGGTGGCTGTTCACGCGTGAAGACTTATTTTTATAAATAGCGTCTATATTTTGTAAGGAGCAATTATTTTAACGATTGATTTTGCTATGCTTCAATCGAAGGCGTTTTCTCTCAATGTACTTTAAGCAGTGAGCACCGATTTTTATTATGGCGATCTAGACGATGGATCCTGTTTTGCGCACTTTTCGGTAACCGATTTCAATAAAACTTGGCATATAGATGTAATTCCACGAAATTTTGAGGTCGGTTTTTTCGAGATTTTTTAATTTAGATTGTCACACTTTAGTCACTAATATGACACAAATACGGATTAAATACAAAAGTAAAAACATAACAATAGCGGGCTTTACACAGACACTCTTTTGCATGTGATACAACAATCGTGCGCGATTGAACGTGCGTGTAAAGACGTTGGAAGGAAAAGGGAAAGACCGCGCGATTGCGCTCGTCAGCCACGCACCAAATTGCGCACTCCAACACGCGCCAGTTTCACGCGGTCTATCCTGCGGTATTAGCCTTTACTAAACGCTCCGAAAGTCTATAGTTAGCATACATGATCGTAGCCGCTCACGCGATACATGCAGCCCTACGACCCTGCGTCTACACGCATACCACACCTAGAGGTGCCGGTGATGATTTTATACCGATTTATCGGATATCGAAGTTATAACAGGTAAAATAACTAATATTAATTGCTAATTCGGTAACTACTCTACCATAAAGTTTTTAATGCCTGGGTCTGTCATTTAAAAAAATAAACAACTTCAAAAATACGTCACGACAATCGTGTGTGTTATTGTTTGGGCTGGTGATTTCGGTGTTTGTTTATTGAAAGCATACCGTAAGTAGCGTTTTTTAAGTTTACCCTGAATATAAATGTTTATAAACTATACTTTAAGGAGTAATTCATGGTAAACGTTAGAACCACTCAAACGGAATATTATCATATTTATCCAAGTACACCAAAAATTTCATTAGTGCTTTTTAAGTGCAGGATTTGCGGTGTATTACTACATTTTATTTGAGATGTTTTTGTTGGTAGTGCGGAGGGTATTTATTTAGCAATGCAGAATAATAATTTTTATTTATAAAAACTTGTATTTAAACTGAATGCTTTTCTAATTTGCGAAACCAAATAGCCGCCATTTTGCGGTAGGATGAGCACATAGCGTCAGCGGGTAAATTGTGAAAGAAAAATGATATTTTCTTAAGGGAAATCTTGTATCCAATCTGCATTATAAACACCACAATAACGAAATACACAATTTATCAACATTCTTTGCAATGCAATTTCAAACACAATAGACCTTATTATCGGAAGGTGAGACTCCCAACGAAATGTTAGTTACAAAATTTGGGGGTCTTTATGCACCTCAAATTTTTATATCTACTGTGTGGGAGACTGCGAGCATGCTTCAAACAAACAAACATTACTTAATCCTGGTATGACTATTAGCGAAATAGACTCATAAACAGTAGACTCGTAGTCAGTTTCCAGTTAAATTATATACTTTTAAAATTACACACACAAAAACTTCCAAATAAGACATTGGGATTAAAAACTATCACCTGATTTCCAAATCATTTCTCTTCTTCTGTCTTACAATATGAAAACAATTCTGTTTCTTATTAACTTTCCGTCTTCTTCTATCGACGGCATACACTATATTATTTCAGCCCAGAACTTAACTACACTGACTGCATCCCTAGTAGCCGCTATTTAATCCTTAAGCAAGCATATCTAATCTACCCCCTGTAAGGACATGCAGGGTACGATGTGAGGTGGGCCATGTATTGAAACGTACTACATAAACAACCCGAATGAAAACCTTCCGAAAATTACCACCTGAATAAATTGTCCTTGCTCCGGTCAACCGGGTCAACCTAAGTCAAAAGCCTATTTAAAAAACTTTAGATTTTTTTATGTAAAGGAGGCAAACGAGCAGACGAGCCGTCGTCACTGATTTATATTGGCAACATCGGATGAGCTGCCTATGCGTTGTCAGTCTTTGAGAGCCCTGAAGACACACTTTTTGAAGAACCCTATGTCTTAGCGCAGAGAAACTACCTTAGGATGAAGATCATGCCACATCTTGCAGGTTCGAGGAAGGAACGAACGAGATGCCCACGTGGTCTTAGAATACCAGTCATCTGAAGATGTGAGGATGGACTCTACTCCTTTGGCCGGAGATGCGATGGTGGAAACGAGACGGTGGCACCAGTTTGTTCCTTCATGCACTCCCCATTATAAAGACGGTAGAACATACACAGAGAGCCAACGTCTCTCCATAGGCTAAGGGGCTCCAAACAGTCTGTGAGTTCGGATCATCGACAATAAGAACAGCCCTACGTTGGATGGATTTTAGATGGTAATTAATGTCCAAGAGGAGGATTTTCAGAAGGCGGGACAAAGATCGCTCTTTCCAGCCAAAGGTTTCATATCGCCTAAGCTGTCTCAATGCACAGTAAATTGACACATTTCATAAAACTTTTGCTGTTCCTCAGCCTTTGTTTCGACGTTAATTTTAACTTTACGTTCCACGGTAACTGACAGTCACGTACATGCTCTAAAATTAACGTGATGTAAAAACTTTTCGTGAATAATCAATTTTCCTTCCGGATCTCAAAAGATGTCTTATCGCGTGTAAAGTCTCTAAATGTCGAAATTTAATATACCCCTGGTTGTGTTATCTACAAGCCTTCCAAAGGAAAGTAAACAGTCTGAAATAATGGAAAAAGTTGTCAACTTCAAATCACCGGCACGTTGCGGTACTACGTTTTTAAACCTCGCTCTCACTTCAGTCTCGTTTCTATTTCATTTTAGTGTTTGTATTTTATTAAAAAACTTAAGTGCGCATTTGAAATTCATCTCACCTGATGGAAGTGACTGTGAGGTCGATATAATGTTAGCCTCTATATA
>NW_020655579.1:0-10821 GCF_003589595.1 Hyposmocoma kahamanoa | reverse complement strand
AAAAAATAGCGAGAAATTAATGTCCAATGAAATATTTTCGCGCGTTTTCTTTCGCGGGCTTTTCCGTGACCCAGCCAACCAGTCGCTTGCGAGCCGTCGGCGTGACTGCACGTCTCTCGCTCCCGCGTATTTAATATTAGCGTAAAAAATTGTCGCTCTCTGGATGTCTTCTATATTTAACACAGTGACTATAACATTAAATACGGTATTTGTGGTTAAATAAATCTAAGTGTGACAGTGAAGGTTATTTTTTATTTGAGTGCTCAAAAGTGCTGTGAGTTTTTATTGAAAAGATTTTTCATTTGTGCTATGCTTTGTTTTTTATTTTTTTGGAAAATCAATTCGGACGGTACGTATGCTTAATTTTTTTTTCTAAAAAAACTATGCTCAATTGTTTAAAAATTAAGTATTTATGCACGAAAATCGACGTAAGGTGTAAAAACATCAGCAGAATTAAAATTTATGCATTTCGTTTAAAGACAATAAAAATGGCCTTCTACAATTTATTTACATAACCAATTCGAACATTGCATGTAAAGCTGTTTTAAATCTGGAACACAGAAAATTAAGTAGGTAAACAGCGTCCAAAGGGATTATATTTATCCCTTGCGATATTTTTCGCCAAGAACAAGACCCTCATTTCGTATACAGTTGTCATTGCTATAGATTATCTTCAATCATTATGGAATCTCATTATCATATGAATAGCCTCTCGCCTCTAATTGGTTAATTATGACAATGTGTCGTTCTCAAGCCAAAAACGTTTTCTCCAACCGATATTCGTTTTTGTCTTGCTTTAACAATAATATTACCATTGTACACTGTTAGTTTTGCATAAGAAATAAAGAGACAAATTTTGACTGACACTCGTTTAACAAATCTTTTAAACGTTTAGTTGAAACTCGAACCGCCGCGTATTATTCACCAACTTAGAAAAGTAGAAGGTTTTCAATTCAACTATATTTTTTTGTGTGTGTATGGGCTAAATGGCTGTTTGTATATAGCCATATGTATATAGCCCAATATTTAGTAGCTGTAGAGGGCCTTGTGAAACAGTTTGTCCAGGGCAACACTGTCACTTCACCTATTACCTGTAAAGTGTACATTATTGCGATCCGTAGGTAATACGAAAGGTAAGGGTGCTGGTGAAATTACAGACATTTAATTTATTTCTCCACAGATATACAATTTATACTTATTCTAAAGACCTTGCCAACCTTGGCATCTGGTGGTTGGCAAGTTAATGCTCTCTTACATTACCTATATGTATATCTATTTTAGTTAATTCTTCATTAATTAAGTCACATTAAATACTAGCTAATATTCTAAAGTAAAACTGTCTTTGTTTTGTATTCTGTTCTAAATAATACTATCTCTAATTATAATATTTATTTCACTAAAACTCACTTAGAAATAATTTTTTTTTAATCAACACATTTTTAGTAACCTTCGTTCTTTCTCAGAGCCAATCTATTTTATTGTATATTTTTGGTCTAACATATTCGTCAGTTCTTTTTCCATAGTTATTATTAATTTTACATTTATTTAATTTCCTTTCTCCAACTCTTTTTGTGGTATACCAATAATTTATCCTCACTCTCATTATTATTTCAATGGCTATTGCAAATTTTACTTTTTTTATCAACTGGCAATATTTTAAATATTTTTTCATAATCGTCTTTTTATTTTTTCTTAGTGATTTTATCTACCATAAATTTTATTAATCTTAACTGATTTTTTTTTAATATCCTGGATATAGTTTTTGTAAGTACGACCAAATATACTTACACTATGGCTAATCAACGAGTCAGCCAGCGCATAGTACACCACAAGCAAAGTCCGCTTATTCAATATTCTAACTATTTGATAAAATTTACTAATAATATGTCTTAACTTAGTACAAACATGTCTCCGGGTGTCGGGCGCAGTGGCACTGCCCCTCAGATCTTTGTGATTAAGGCAGACAGGCGTGTCGCTTACCACCAGTCACACGACTTGTTCGTCCCGTTACTTAATATAAAAAAAAAACCGTTGGTAAAAGGCGCGTATCTTCACGAAATTAATTTTACAGGAGAGGGTTTAAACGTTGTTACTTTGTTATTTCAACGGCTGTGACTTCTTTTTTCACGGTAAGCATTAATTTATGTTATTTACGGACTGATAATAATGGATTCCAGTAAATTAAGATAATTTGGTTGCCACGACGTTTACGCGGTTTTGGTTTGGCAACCAACTTACCGAAATGGCAACTTCATAACATAGTAATAATATATTTGTTCATAAAAATAACATTTGGAGGTACATTGCATGGGCACAGTTTTTCGTAACAATTGAGCGGCCCCTCTAAACTCCCCTAACTCCCTAACATCTAAACTAAGAAAACTTGTATCATAGGAGTCAGTGATCCATCATGAACACATTAATTTTTGGTACTTTACTCGGAGCTTGCTACACATACAAATGTTAATTTAAAATTTTGTAAAAGTTTAAAACATACTGTGTGTCTGTGACCGCGTGTGTGTGTGGGGGAGATGTGATAGAGTGTCTGTGTGAATGAGTGTGTGTGTGTGTGTGCGAAGGTTCTGTAAAAGAAATACGAAGTATTAGTGCAGTTATAAAATTAATTGGTAAAATTAAGTCTTAATAATTTTTCCGTTTCAGCATAGTAGAGGCTTTGAAGCCATGTTTGTAATTGGTTTTTAACACGATGTACATGATTACAACGCATGCTAGTTACGCGTAATTGCACAATCCCCGACGATATGTGACAAAGTATTTGTCTTATTTGTCTATGGAAGTAATCCGTCCACACAGTGGCGGATTTCCAGACTTGGCCGCCCTAGATCCCAGCTCATTTAGTCAGTACCAGCTACCTCTATCTCAGCACTCATCATATACTGGTAAACTACATAATGAATTTACTTTATTCATCAGACAGACGCGATAGTGATTATATGTAGTGATTTGAGCTAACTTATACACCTAAATCTTCCTCATGAATCACTCTGTCTATTGGTGGAGACGGCATGAAAATCCGTTCAGTAGTTTTTGAGTTTATCGCGATCAGACTGACAGTGATAATATGTAATGATGTAGTGATTATACATTACATTATAGATATGTAACATATCTATGTTTTATACATAAAATGTACGAAAGTGCTTTAGGATGATTATTGTTGTACGATGCGGCGCAGTGCGGCCCGCCATAATGTGCGTGAGTCTTAACAATATTTAGGTACTTTGTGTTATTTCTTGTTATCACCAGTGAACTTTCTGTCACGATTGGCCGCCCAAAAAATCTGGCCGACCTAGGCCCGGGCACACTGGGCCTTAGGGGAAAATACGCCACTGCGTCCACACTGTGGTTATATTAATTATTTTAACTCCATGTATAGATGGACATATTTGCCAGCGTCTGCATCAAATACCCAATAGCAATAAGGAATAATTGTAACTTTTTCATTGGAAAAAAAAACTGTCCTCAAAAGTTGGTCGGCTTTTTCCGATTTACATGGGAGCCCCTCATGCGTGACTATTTGGACGCTCGTATGAGAAGTTGGCCTGGAGCGACGTTAAATCGCGATGAGTGAAGGATGGTAAGCCTGTGCCCTACAATGAGATAGTAATGGCTGAAAAATGAAATAAAATAATTGAATACGTCAATCATTGACTTACAAATAAATGGACGACGGGTCTAATACACAAACCACGAAAAAAATGTCCCAAGTCAACCTATTTAAACGTAGTGACATGTAAAGGAATACGAAAAAGCTAAAACGTTGAATTTAAATTGTAATGTCATCGCAATACTGTCTAATTTTGCTTGCTTCGCTGTCAGTCGAACAAACGAAGACTATAGCGTGAATGACGCTCTGTATACGATTTTAACGCCCTATAAGTTCGGACACTTTTTAGCGCAGACCCAACGTCCATATAATTGTAAGTCAATGGCGTGAATTCAAACTGTTTGAAAGTGACCTTAAAAAGATTAGGTCATAAGGTTACAGTATCAGATAACCGTGATAAATTGGTGATATTAAATTTATAAAGACCTAGACAAGTTTAAGGCCGTAGTTTATTTTAAATTCAAATTATCTTTACTCAATGGTATTGACTTCAATGACGTCAATGGAAAAAGTTTTTATAAGCAGTGAAACACGAATATGATAAAATTGCTTTATAAATAATTTTAAGATTTTTCCATTGCCGAAGTAAACGAGCAACTGTGATGATAGGTACAGTAAGAATGGAAATATGATTTGTTTACCTATATTAGAATAGGAGAGGGGTAGACATCTCCTGTGGGATGCGACTTGTGTTAGCAGCACATCTGCAGTTTCAGTTCAGGACTGTCTTTTTTGAAAATAGAGTAAAGTGACATTTGCAGGATTGGCCGTTTTTCATAAAATTTTAAATAGTCATGTAGTTGTTGACGACAGTTTTGTCGATAGATTGTGATAGGAGTTAAAATTTTGGAAAAAAATTCTGGATTGTGAACGTTAAGACGTTTTTATGATTAGTACTAATTGCCTTCTTTATTCATAATTTGACAATTGGTCTATTAATAATAATAATAAAAAACTTTACTGCTATTATTATATCTATTACTATTTATTATAACAAGAAAGGGGTTTAGCTATCCTAAAAGAGACCCGTGTCCAGCAGTAGGACAAACGAGGACGTGTGATGATGTGTTCCGCAAGGCAGTTTCTTAAGCCCCGTATTATTTGTGTTGCATATAAAGATATGCCACTATTAATATAGCATGTAAGGGTATTACTTAATAACGATACATCATTTTTAGTAGCAGAATAAAGACGCTTCTGTCGCATTATGAAGTCGATATCAATTGGGTCCTAAAAAGTTTCATAAGCGGTTTCATGCAATGATCAAATAAAATTCATATTTGTCAAGACAATACAGCACATTACCTACGATTACTACTTTTTATGTTTTTCTTATTGAAATACCAGTTTTACTTTATGTCTATAAAATATGTGTCACGTACGTCTGGATACACCGTCATTTGTTATCAGGACCAACTTCGTTAAACAGCTTTCGAAACTGCCTTCATGCGTAAAGGCAGTTTCATTATGGCTATAAATTATAAATATTTTATCAAACCGAGGAGTATTTAATTTAAAATGCAGTCAAACAATAAGGTACTGAATATTTAAACACCGAATTATTTATTGACATCAGATATTAAAATCAAATTCAAAATAATCTTTATTTCATAGGTAAGCAATATTACACTTGAAATCGTTACATTGGTTAAACTCTACCGCTCATTCGTAAGGCAGATTCCCTTGAGAAGAATGAGCAAGAAACTCTAGGGGTTGCTCTTTGTAAATAACATTTGTACGCATTCAACCTTTACAATATATTTTTTGTTTTGCTTTCAAACATCAGAGATCTAGACTACCTCCATGAGCTAAATTTTAGAGCGGGTTACTACCACGGATTTTTGTCGTCCAAAGTTTTTGTTTCATTATAGTTTTAAACCTCGTGAATATCAAATTTTGTATATCAACCGGAATCTTTTTATAGAAGCGTATATATTGCCCCTTAAATTAATTTGTCACTTTGTGGAGACGACTATCAAGAACAGCTAGTTTATTTTTATTCCTCGTATTAATGTTATGTCTGTCACTATTTTTCATAAAGAGATTACTGTTCCTCTTAACATAAATTACGTTTTCATAGATGTACTGTGACGCTAGTGTAAGAATATTAATTTCCTTAAACTTATCTCTGAAAGAGGGGCCCAGATCGTAAATTGCCTTAGCAGCACGTTTCTTCAGGACAAAGATTCTATTGATATCGGCGGCATTATCCCAAAGCAAAATAAAAATATTATAATAAAAATGTATATTGTACAAGAGATTTTTAGTAAAATGGTAAACGGTTCAAAAAAATTAACAAGAAGATGTGTTCTCTGCCGCGATCGGGCAGGGAGTGATCATGGAACGAAACAAAATCAGAATGTGAGGCAAAAGAATGGAACAATTCAAAATTTGAATTTAAATACGAGTGTGAGAATAAAATAAGAAATTTAAATAAAAAGTTGGGATGACGATGCAAGGAGGTCACACCGTCACAAGTGTAAAGGTACAAGTGCTCTCAACTCAAAAAGTACAGGCACATTTAACGAATAAGTACTGATATATTTTTACTTAGACACTTTTCGTATTGTACCATAATGACTGGTAAAAATTAGCACTAAAAGCGATTATTGCCTAATTCTACAGTGTACATAAAGGTATAACTGAGCATTCCGTTTGTTCCACTGGACACGATTGGTCATAGCCGCGACTATATCGTGTTGCTATTGGTTAATAGATCAGAAAAGAAAACTTGTCGTTTATTTTATGTCTTTTATCAATGTGGTTAGTATCATAAGTATTGTTATAACCATAGATCTATCGCAGTTAAGGGAATAAGTGGAATTGTGTCTTAATGTTTGTTAATATAAGTTATGTTATTACTGTTAAGCACACATAAACGAGGACGCCACTCGAAAAAACTTAAAAAACATGACTGAATGTTTAACTAATACCCAATAAACGAAAGCTTAGATGTATACCTAAAGCTAGAAATCATAAAAAGTACTAATAATAAATGCGAACAACCAATAATCAATAAAAGTATGGTTTTATTTCCTTTTTCACTGGAGGCACTGATATTTGGCTAGCTAATATTTAGCCCGATATAGTGATAGTTAATTTATTATCATGCTACGAACTTCAATACGAGCCGTGTTTCCGCAAATCGGTAATTATAAATTTAGATTTTAATTAACGATAAGCCTTGTTTCTATACAATCTCTCGTGACAAATGTGGAAGTTAGTTCTAGATTAAATAGACAAGATTAAGTCACAGAGGTAGGAATGCCTAATTATGATATATATGTCGGATAAACCTCTCAACCTACAGGAGATCTGTGTGTAAAAGTAGCATAAGCTCGGTAGCGTGTGGAGCACTGTTGCCACTGTTGTGGTTTTGCTAAATATCAACTGGCTACCTTAGATTCAGTTGAAAAGCGTGTCAAGAGGTGACTCGGAATTACTAGAGGTGAAGCAGTAGGTCCGTGAACATTCCTATCGGTATTCTACAGGATATATTACGGAAAGTGTACAAGGAAATGACACGATTTAATTCCGCCTTCCCCTTTCCATCGTCAGGAGATCAGACGTAGGCTTGAGTTCGACCCCTATGTTGTGGATATCCCAAGAATTTGCACAAAGCGTTACGCTTTCACATTTATATGACGCACGGCTATGGAGTGGAATTCCTTGCTTGGAAACATATTTTCTGAACGCTACAATTTAGGCCTTTTCAAGGAGAGAGTGAGTAGGAGTTATTTAGGTGTGGTGCATGCCATACGGTCCATAAGGTCCAACATCGACTACATCGTAACTTTCCATTAGGTGAGATGGAAGTTAAATGTGTACTTAATTTTTAATTAAAAAAAATGAATGTATAAATGGGTTGATTATGAAGATAATGCTTTTACAATTTAGTAGCAGCAGAGATCCGTGTGACAGAATTAGTGCAGGGAAGTACTGTGACTATAACTGCATCCCTGCCTCTATGAGTAAAGGTGCTGGTGAAATTATAGACACATGGGACTTATCAACTTATGTCTCAGAGTGATGGGTGCAGTGGCAGTGCCCCTCAAATCTTAGCGAATTAAATCTCTGAGTGGCACTGCAAATATTATGAACAGGTGTGTTACTTACCACGACATGTTTGCCCTGTTACTTAATTACTTTAAACTTAATTAACTTTAGATGTAAGAATTATTGATACAAATATCAAAACAACATAGAAAAATCGCCTTTCTTACCAATTGTGCTACAGATCACGTCGCTTTGAGACTCGGTCAGTAAATCGGTGGCAACAGACGCTGGTTCCAGTCCAGTTGCATCGAAGTTTTCTTTGTGTTGTTCATGTGTAAATTGACAATAGCAAACCACTGCAGTATTTTCACAAAAATTATAATTGAATATCGTAGAGATAAAAGTTCGATATATTGTAGCGGTGGTAGACTAGTAGAACGGTTGTTTTAAATTGACAAGTCGACAGTTCGAATCCCTGTGGCGACATATACCAGTGACTATGATGTATGGTGCATGATGTGATGGGCTGGTATCCTCAAAGAACTCAACGTCGGCTGTTTTAGTATGTGGTTCTACTCGTGCCACACAAGCACCATCAGGAATCTCAGCAACTTCCAGGGTGCGCCAAAGTCTTCGCGAACCGACTTTGGTACTCCAAGGTAAGTACGTAAGTTATCTGTAGGTGGACACAACGGAGCATTATAGTAGGATGTGCGTGGTTGCTTCCTCTCCCTCCATGCACGCTCTGCATAGAGGGCTATCTGTGATACCTAAATTGAAAAGGTGTTTATTGTTTGGACCATGATGCATTAGAACGACAGTGAATGCAAAATGATTGACTTTTGAGTTTGAGAAATTTTCGAGATATACTAGTGTTGAACGTTGGGGTGCTTCCCTAGCCAATCTATAACCGTAAGGGTTGTCCATGTGTTATTGTGAGAAGATTTTGTACCTTTATGTATGGTTGTTCTTGACTATTGGTAGGGGAGGGACACTATGGGTTCTAGTCCAACAGCGTCCGGCTCCGCCCCTTTTCTAGCCAGTTCATCCAACGACTATAATTTTTAGGTTACGTATATTAAGTGAATGTTTAATACCTCTCGCTAAGAGCGTTGCTGAGAAAGTCCAAGCCCAGCAGTACGACTTGTAACCGCTCACGCGATACATGCAGCCGTAGACGCATACCACACCTAGAGGTGCCGGTGATGATTTTATACCGATTTATCGGATATCGAAGTTATAACAGGTAAAAGAACTAATATTAATTGATTCCGGTAACTACTCTAGCAAACCATAAAGTTTTTAATGCCTGGGTATGTCATTTAAAAAAAATAAACAACTTCAAAAATACGTCACGACAATCATGTGTGTTATTGTTTGGGCTGGTGATTTCGATGTTTATTTGTTGAAAACATACCGTAAGTAGCGTTTTTTAAGTTTACCCTGAATATAAATGTTTATAAACTATACTTTAAGTAGTAATTTCATGGTAAACGTTAGAACTACTCAAACGGAATATTATCATATATATCCAAGTACACCAAATTTTTTAATTGCAGATAAAATTTTTAAGTGCAGAATTTGCGGTGTATTACTGCGTTTTATTTGAGATGTTTTTGTTGGTAGTACGGAGGGTATTTATTTAGCAATGCAGAATAATAATTTTTATTTTTAAAAACTTGTATTTAAACTGAATGTTTTTCTAATTTGCGAAACCAAATAGCCGCCATTTTGCGGTAGGAGGAGCGCATCGCGTGAGCGGCTAATAGGTTGATGGTGATTGACATGATAATGATCAATATATGCCAGACAACTCCACCAATGCCTGGTCTCAAACTAGAGAATTTCCTGGACTATGAATAACAGAGTAACGGAATTCACTCTGGGGCACACCAGAACATCCAGACCAGAACCAATTTTAAAAAGATAATTTCCCATATAAGCCACAGCGCTCACAATATAAGGCATTAGGCCAACTAGGACGTCATTATAATGTATTTTTTTAATATATCTATAATATCAAGTGATAGGACGAACAAGTCGCGCGCCTGATGGTCAGCGACACGCCTGTACATGACGAAGCGGACTGCCACTGCGCCCGTCACGCTGAGACATAAGTTGATAAGTCCCATGTGCCTGTGATTTCACCAAAATGTCATAAACAATACAAAACAATACATAATTTATTTATATGCCGGGCAGCATTAAGCCTTGTCTTTTGGAACTTAGTAAAAAAAACTATACCAATAATGTCCATCAAAATACGTAATAAATGTACTACGCAATAAGGATTATCGCAATTGTTTTTGCCTTCGAAAGGTTAATAGTTTCCTTTAGCTTTTCGGCAATGGAATAAAGAATGGAAATAGTATCAAGCTACTTTATTACAAAACTAAATCATATAAATATTACATACTAAAATAACATAAACTTATGATTATTAATAGAATATATAGAAAACCCACGAACATACTGCACCGTAGCATTGCTCTTACCAACTGAGCTACGGGTCAAGTTATGTAGTTGTCGAAATTCTCCGACGTGTTTTTGTTAAACATCTTACTGGATCTTGTGGCGTTTTGAGCCACCAGTGACATCTTGTGAGAGATTTTAGAACCTTATTTCTAACCGACTTCAAAAAAGGAGGAGATTCTCATTTCGACTGTATTTTTTTTGTATGTATGTTACGCGATAACTCCGGTATTTGTGAACCGATTTTTAATGATTCTTTTTTTTGGAAAGAGAGTACCTCCATAGTGGTACCATTTAATTTTGAAGAAAATCATTTACCTCTAAGGGGGGAAGATTCATTTTTATAAATAGCGCCTAAATTTTATTACAAGGAGCAATTATCTTAATGGTTGATTTTGCTATTCTCCAATTGAAGGCGTTTTTCTCTCTCAATACACTTTGAGTAGTGAGAACCGATTTTTATTATCTCCTGTGTCAAGTTCCGTGTAGTGGGGAACTAGGGGATGAATCCGGGTTTCACAGTTTCCAGTAACTGATTGCAATAAAACTTGGCAAGTAGATGCAACGTACTTTTGAGGTCGGTTTTTTTGGTAGTCTGTACTAAGATTATTTTCTGTGTGCTCAATCATAATAAAAACTAATGGAAGTATTTCACAAAAACATCTGAAATAATAACATAGTCACGATTGCGGACAATAAAACTGTCAAAAGAATTTAGACAAACA
>NW_020655578.1:0-20155 GCF_003589595.1 Hyposmocoma kahamanoa | reverse complement strand
TATCTCAAAATAATCGTTAACAACAATCATCAAAATATACAAACAAACAGGCAATCTAAAGTAACAAAAGCAAAATTTGGCAAGATTTATAAATAAACTACTTAAATAAGTCTAATTACATAAAATATTCGGGCTATTGTGTGATTTATAGACAAAAAAATAACACATGCCTGTGCAATGTAACATTCGATTGATTTGCAGTTTTTCTAAAGCCGCATCCTTTAATGCTGCAGCGTCGCATTTTTATTAATACCTAATTATTCTCACTGTCAATATTTTTGTCCAATTTAATTATAATACATGTGAATAATTCAATAATACATTTGGAAAAACATTTGTTTTGACATTTGATGTACTTCCCTTTGACAACGGTATCATGTACCTCATGTACTTGAAATGGCCGCGGTTGGCATTTAAAATGACGTTACGAATTTTCGATTCCCGTGTTTGACACAGACCAATGTAATGCTATCTCTTTTGGCTTAAGACGGCACGTAATAGTTAAACAAAGACAATAATATGTTTATGTTTTCGACGACGAAATGCATCATATACATATAACGTCTGATTTATATATGTCAACGTAACATGTCCTTTAGTTTCCATAGTCTAAGGACTCACCCTTCAAAACAAAATGAAGATTAAATCATAGGAAATAGCTTCGTTGTGTTGATTTTTTTTTAATCCAGTTACTTGATTCTAATAAAGTTAATAATAATACAAGAGCTTAATAATACAAGTGGAATTAAGTCATAAACACCACCACCAAAAATATATCCGACACGTGTTTCGCCTCTCTACGAGGCACCCTTATGCTGGCTTCTTGCGACCCGTGATTTCGTAGGCCGCCCCCGCGCTGCGCCCATTTGAACGAGCGAGCTCGCACCACTGGCGACTCCAGACTAGCCTGGAGCCAACACTCGTGGAGGCGCGTATTCCGTTGTGTCGAAAGCTTAGTCTGATTTTTAAAACGTCGTATGAAGAGCGCATAGCTATTTCTGCAGCATTTTTGTTTTATGCAGCAGCTACATAATACTTAATAAAAAAAAGCAAAAGAAACGATTCTGGTGGATGTCATCATTGAACAAGACCAGTACGAGGTAAGTTTTTATATTTAACTGTGCATACGTACGTATTTTGTTCTATCGATTCATACTATAGGTTAATATTTGAAAATTTGAACGCTGTCAAAATAATACCGACACGCAGCGGACTCGAACAGGCCGCCACGGGCGAGCGATACACCTGTCCACAGCAGTTACATTATCACTCAAATCTTTTAATGTAAATTAAATGAAGGGTATTACCACTGCGCCCGTCACCCTGAGACATAAGTTGACAAGTGCCATGTGCCTGTAACTTCACTAGCACCCTTACCATTCAAAACTGGAACGCAGTAATGCACACACTACTGCTTGGCGGCCGAAATAGGTAAGGTGGCAGTATTTCCCTGGGTGAACTCTTTCACATTTAAACTGCCTCCGTGGCCGAACGGTTACCATGCCGGACTGCCATGCAGAGGTCCCAGGTTCGATTCCCGGGCCGGGAGAAATGTTTGTATGGCTTACATTTATTTCTCTCGCGAGTTTGGGTGTAATTTGTGGTTGTCTATGTGTGTGTCCATGGCACCCGCGACACAGGGTTTCCCTAGTGCGGGGCTATGTTGAGTGTGTGCGTTATTTATTTATATGGAGCTCTACTGCTACTGTATTGCTGTTTATGATGTAGGGGAGCTATACAAACGGAACTGTGCACAGTAGTGGCATAATAAGTAAATATAGTCACACGGGCATTCAATTCGAGTCACGTGCAAGTTTTTTAAATTACATAAGCGAAAGAAAACTTAGTGACAACTATTTCGTCCCTGAAGGGCATAACTTTCAACTTTGACGTAAACCAATTATTTACATTACAACACAGAACACGAAATTTGGAATCGAATTTAGAAATTGTTTTGTCGTCAAAATTACGTATTTTTGTGATTTGAGTGCAAATAAAAAAAATATTTTGCGTTGTACCAAAGCTGTATTTGTACATTTTCATTTAGGTATAATACCAAGTGACAAGACGAACAAGTTCGCCTGGTGGTAAGCGACACGCCTGTTCATAGCAGTTGCAATGCCAGTCAGAGCCTTAAATCCCAAGAAACTGAGCGGAGCTGCCACCGCGCCGGCACCCTGAAGTATAAGTTGACAAGTTCCATGTGCTGGTAATTTCACCAGAACCCTTATCCTTCAAAACTGGCGGTTGGCGGCAGAAATAGGTAAATTGGCAGTAATTCCCTGAACGAACAATTTCATAAGAAGTTTTACTGCTACTGGAAATCAATGTTTCTTATTGTGAATAATGGAATTATTTACATTTATAATAATAGGGGTTAAAGTATGAAATTGCCGATTTGTACTGAAAATCTAAATTGTTTATTTTTTAAATTTTTAACAAATTTATTTAATCAAAATAGTTGCCATTATTATCTATACATTGCTGCCATCTAATGGGAAGGTTATTAATGCCTTTGCGATAGAACTCCGACGATCTAGACTGCACAAACTGTGTGAAAGCATTTTGTACTGCCTCCTGGGAAGAAAACTTCTTGTCACGTAGATAATTGTCCAAATCACGAAAAAAATGGTAGTCCGTTGGAGCAAGGTCTGGTGAATACGGAGGATGACGAATGGTTTCTAACTGCAGTTCCTGAAGGGTCAAAATGGTTTCTCGTGCTGTGTGAGGTCTCGCGTTGTCGTGGATCAATAATGGTGAAGATCGATTCATGAGTCGGGGCTGTTTTACTGCTAGTTTTGTCAACATGGTTCGGAGTTCGGCACAATAGACATCTGCCGTTATTGCTTGACCAGATTGGAGAAAACTATAGTGAATAACACCATGCTGAGACCACCAAACAGTTACCATTACCTTTTTATTGGTAAGTTTTGCTTTAGGACACTGTTGTGGCATTTGACCTAGGGTCAGCCATTGCATATTTCTTTTCCGGTTATCATAAAGAATCCACTTTTCATCACATGTTACAATTCGATCCAATATTCCTTCATTTCTGTACCGGTTCAACAAGGCAACACAAGTTTCAACACGCGTTTCTTTCTGCAGATCAGTCAAATCATGAGGCACCCATTTTTCGTATTTTTTTATTTTATTGATTTGACGCAAGTGAGTCAATATTCTGGGTAAGGTAACGTTAAACCATGCCGCTAATTCCTGGGTAGTTTGACTAGGATCGGCTTCCACTATCTCTCTTAATTCATCGTTATTCACCTGTGTGGGCGGTCTTCCTCGTGGCTCGTTCTTTAAGTCGAAATTTCCATCACGAAAGCGTTTAAACCAAAATCGCACGGTGCGTTCATTAGTAGACCCCTCTCCAAACGCAGCATTGATATTGCGGGCTGTTTCTGCCGCGTTAGTTCCGCGTCGGAACTCGTATTCAAAAATCACTCGAATTTTCGCAGTATCCATCTTTCTTGTCTAAATTGAATAACAAAAACAATTGAAAGTCGATATTCAAATGTTTCAAATTAAAAAAAAAAAATCACAGAAACCATTTGAAAAAAGTTTCATTCGAAAACCTCAAACCATGAAGATTCTATGAAAATTCAAAGAACCTATTGCAATAAAACGGCAATTTCATACTTTAACCCCTAATAATTTTAACTTTTTTTATAAAAAAATAACCGATCAAAGTTCGTGGAATTACATCTAATTGCCAAGTTTTATTAAAAACAGTTACCGGAAAGTGCACGAAACCGGATTCATCCCTAGTTTGCCATCCTTAGAAATGGAGTATTTTCTTTAAATTTAAATGGGACTAATACTGAGGTACCGTCTTTCCGACAAAGAAAAAGAATAATTAAAATCGGTTCACAAATGCCGGAGTAATCACGTAGCGTCACACAAAAAAATTAGTAGAATTGAGAACGTCCTTCTTTTTTGAAGTCGGTTAATTAGTTATTTGCTTACAAACGAGGATATAATTTCTTATAATTATTAATACAAAGTACGAAACATTGGGTGGCGAAATACTTTCTAATAGATTTTTCATAAATGGCGGTACGGCTAAACGGTCGTTTAAAACCAGATGCAGAGATCCGATAAACAAGCACATAGAAAAAATTCGTGAGGTCCGCTGGTTCGTTCCGTGGCATAGCGTCTGGCACGGTTTGCTAGAAGACGTCAGTTCGAATCCGACCAGAACGAAGCAATTTTTTTCTTAGTGTTCGATCTTTGTATTAATATTTATATGTAATAAATTAGTAGATTAATTTCACAAAAAATAATTTAATATCATAGTGGTCAAACATTCCGACATTCAATAAAACACTTAACGAGGATATACATTTTTGGCTCCATTTACTATTTTTTTAACCTTCAAATCGTATTTTCTTAATTCCATCAATTTCGAGTTACGACAATACAATATCATGTGCGTATTATATAACAATTCGCGCTGATGAATAATTTATTAAACATCCTAGAAATATAATTATATTCGTATAGAAAATACTCCTTATTAAATGCAAATGTGAAAGTATGTGGTTCAACTATTCAACATGCATTAAACCAACTTTTAACTACAAATGTTTAATCCCAAAAGTCGAGCTACAACAGTAACGGTATTTGTAACACTCAGTTGCATTAACTCTAATTGCAGTGGCATCGCGCTTTGCTAACTGCATTCGTTAGCGAAATGGTTAAGCTTTGATTAAATCTTATGGTTTTGTTGATCTTAAACGGGGTAAGCTTATTATGGGTCTTTGTTTTTTTACTATTAATATAGATAAAAATAAAATAAAATAAATAGTACTTTAAGTGACTGTTACTGTTGATAATGAAAGGCTTGAAAACACGAGTGTGTGCAAAAACATCTCACGAATAATTAAAATATTCGTCTCGTCTCGCCTAATTATGTATAGTTTTAATACACTGCTTAATCTACATACATATTATGAGCTCTCTGAATGAATGGCGGCAAATAAAAACTTTTTTCACGCCTGTCGCACAACCGTAGTTTTTATTTTTAATTCATAGATAAACTACAATTGACCCCAACTATCATATCGTTCGATATAAAGTAACGTGTGGAATTGTCAAAATTGTTTGCTATTGACATTTCATTTCGAATAAAACTTCATCTCGACTGATATTAGAATTGAGGTCAAATCAAATTGCTTTGTTTTTCAGAGATGTTCGAAATTTGAATGTAATAATAACATCGACGAGTTTAACATTTTCACAGATAAGAATTTTGTTCTAACAAAACGGTTTACCTTTATGCTGGTCGTAATCTGCGGTTTTTGAACACAGTATAGAGAGTTTATGATATGTAAACATAATGAACACAATAATTAAAACATGAATGGAAAAAAAAACAATTGAGCGATGTGGACAAAAAGGTTAAAGGTTCAGCCATTGACTTACAATTACATGGACGTCGGGTCCGCGCTAAAAAGTGTCCGCACTTGTAAGGCGCTAAAATCGTATACAGAGCGCCAAACTCCGCTTTAGTCTTCATTTGTTCGACTGACAGCGCGATACTGCGATGACATTACAATTTAAATTTCGAATAGGTTGACTTGGGACATTTTTTTCGTGGTTTTTGTATTAGACTCGTCGTCCATTTATTTGTAAGTCAATGGATTCAGCATTGTTGTTTTCAGTCTTCACCTGTTTTAGTTAGCTGTTTGCTTGCTGCACCAAGCTAATATGCGGAGTGTTCACTAAGTAATAACCTACCTTTCGTAATAAGTTAAAATTTAATGGCTGTCCGTATAAGTAATTACTGATTACTAACAAATAGAAGCCGTGATAGTCTAATGGTTTGACCAACTGCCTCTCAAGCAGAGGGTCGTGGGTTCGAATCCGAGCACACACCACTGAGTTTCTCGGAATTTATATGCGAAATTTTATTTGAAATTTATCATGAGCTTTTCGGTGAAGGAAAATATCATGATAAAATCTGCACTTCAAGAGTGACAACCCTAGTGCATAATGAAGACCACGTGCGGGCAGTTAGTAAAACGGCTAAAAGATGTTGACATCCGCCACTTCAGTCCCTTCGGGACTATGAACGTTGCAATACGTCTAAAACGTCGACGTAATTAAAATATGTTTTAAGTCATAAACTAAAAATGAAAAAAAAAATGTTTAAAGAAATGAAATAAAACGCGACAGATCAATAAAAATAGTGACAAATCGGCCTTTTTTCTGGTCACACCAGTATACATAACATATTTTTAACGGACTTCAAAATATGAGGTTCTCAATTCGACTGTATGTTTTTTTTTATAGTAAGTTACACGATAACTCAGGCGTTTGTGAACAGATTTTGATGATTCTTTTTTGTTGGAAAGAGGATACCTTAGTAGTGGTCCCATTTTGTAATACGTTCTTTATAATTATTAGTTAAATCAACAAATTTGCTTAAACAATTGCATCATAATTAAGAACCAAATAAATGCAACTGTAGTTAGTGGTGCTGTTAATTGTAAGAAATGTCAGATTAAACCGAGCGCAACAAATTCTAACCGCTTTGTAGCAGTCGGTTAAATTGCAGATTAACTGATATCGTTAAGGGGTGCTCAACGTTTACTCTAATGTAAACGTGCACTCTGAGAGATTATTTTATTATTAATACTGTTCTAGGAAGAACGAATGACAAAAGAAACAAAGTCTAAATTTGGAGATAAATGAGTTTAATAATTTTGAATGTTTTTTTTTTTCAGAAAAGGAATACTTAATAGTATTTTTTGCAATCATTGCATAATGAAATGAGGGTTCTTAAATACAAGTATCGTGTTTAATTGTAATAATAGTAGTTTCATTGTAATGCCAAGAAGACAAAGTGTGTTAAATTTGAATTACCTAATGTAAAATCGACTAGTCCAATCATAGAAATAAATGGAGAAAAATTACATCTTGTTAACAAAACTGTATTTTTGGGAGTGACCTTAGATAGTAAACTTCAATGGTTTCCACATATATCTTCCTTGGCCAGCAGATGAAGCTCTGCTGCATACGCAGTCCGTATAATATGTGAGCTTACCGATGTTACTCCTTCGAGACTAGTTCACTTTAGTTACTTCCCCTATGGGATTCTGATGTGGGGTAAAGCGGCATATATACAAACCATATTTGTGTTGCAAAAACGGGCGATTTAGTTCTGTGTATCGGTTATGTTTTCGGGTTTCTCTCAGAGAAAAGTTTAAGGAGACTGGTATAATGTCTGTTGCATCACAGTACATTTACTGAAATATAGTATACCCGTAAAGATATACATAATTTCATTAAGAAAAAAGATATCCATAATTTTAACCTTAGATCTAAGTCCAAACTCATGAAACCAAGATTTCCTTTAACTAAGGTATACTATTCTTTTATCGGCAACTGTATACATTTTTACAATAAGATTCCAGAGCATATATTAAGATTATCATTTCTTAAGTTTAAAACTTACATCAAGAGTATTTTAATTGATAAGTCATATTACAAAATTGAAGAGTATGTGTTATATAAAAATGTATGGAATGACATCATGAGTCTAGATTCCACACAATTATGATTTAAAGTGTATTCTGTATAGCATTGAAGTTTATTTGAAAAGAGCAATCCCTAGAGTTTCTTGCTCGTTCTTCTCAGGGAGGTCAGCGTAGTGAAAGAGCGGTAGTTTAAAGAATGATGTTTTTAAGTGTTAAAAATGTACCTATGAAATAAACACAGACATGGGAATAAATAATTATGGTGGACCAGTTGACCGATTTAAGGTTTTTTTTTTTTAATAATAACGCACACACTCAACATAGCCCCGCACTAGGGAAACCCTGTGTCGCGGGTGCCATGGACACACACATAGACAACCACAAATTACACCCAAACTCACGAGAGAAATAAATGTAGGCCATACACATATTTCTCCCGGCCTGGGAATCGAACCCAGGACCTCTGCATGGCAGTCCGGCATGGTAACCGTTCGGCCACGGAGGCAGTTAATGATTTTGACTGATTTTGATTTGAGTTTGACTTTGACATAGGTACGAAATTTTAAGACCGAATTATTAATGATTGCATACAACACTTTTTCCACGAGTAAATTAGAATGATGAGACACGACCAATATTTAGATTATTTAATAGATTGTTTGTTAACAATCCATAACAAACATATTCAAATGAAAGCCAAACAAACGCTGCAAGACAAACACCAAAGAGATAGAACATAAAGTGAGGCAGTAGAGCCTTTGAGAAGCCTTGTATTTGATATTGTTTTTAAATAATTTATTTTGCCAAATACACACACACGCACAGCGTGTCTTGTTCGTCCCGGCGCTTGGTATTATAAAAAAAAACTTAATAAAGACACAGTATTTTTGCACATGTTTTGGAGTTGTTAACATATTTTTTGTTAGAAATCGATAGCGAAATCGCAAAAAGAACTGTATTCCAACCAATTCAATTAAACAAATCGATTTGTTCAATTAGTCATTCTATAAATACGTTTCCTAACTAGAATACAATCAGTCATCCATCAACCAACTTAAATTTCTACCTTATACTACCACCAGTGACTATGACTACCTTCACCTGGGCTAATACGTAAATTTGTCAATTTTTTATCATTTATAAGGAAGGCCCTTGAATTCGATAAGAAAATAATAATTTTGTTTACTAAACCTGCCATTGCATACCAAATACTGATTTTCCTCCGACCGTACCCTTTGATTATGTGTAGTTTCCGGTCTGTCAGGCGGTTAGACGTGCAGATCGTGACGGCTTTTCACGACTAGTACCTTTTTGGCCTTCTTTTGTCCATTTCTCTAAGCCTAATCTACATAAACATTCTCAGCCTAATGCTTTTCACTTTTTTCACTCAAATCACCATAATAAAATGTAAGCTTATTTACTTTCGTACTTTGTTTACTTTTCGTTTACATTAATATGAAAAATATGGCCATATCTGTCGAAGAATCGATAACCGATGGGGGAAGCGGGTTCTTGAGTTGAGATCACGGTTCGGCAAATGCAGTGTAGGTCGTCCTCTGGTCAGATAGAGTAACGATCTGCGATAGGCTGCTAGCAGTAGACGGATGCAATAAGCTCAAGACCGTGGGCGAATGGCACACATTGGGAGAGACCTATGTCCAGCAATGGACTGTGATAGTCATGATCATGATATTAAAAACTATTCTATCAGTAGTGGTAGTTAAACTTCATATAACATTTTCATCCATCCACAAATTATTCAAATCCTTATTGCGATTACCTGAATATTCACAAGTTAGAATTAAGCTTCAGTTAACGACTGGAAAATTCCAAGTTGATCTTTCCGAAGTGGTTCTGGGACTTAATTTAAATTATTAGGTAAAGGCTACGGATTGTTTGAGTTATACAAAGCGGCTATATAACGAATATAAACGAAATAAAAACTGTTCTATTACCAGAGTAACAGAATCCACTCCGGGACTCTACCTAGAAAACTTCAGGCTAGAAACAATTTAGAAAGTTAGTTTTCCAAATGAGTCTTGACGGTAATCAAACCCGGGACCTCTTCATCCAGCACCTAATCGAAAACCGTTGGGCTAGCAAGGTCGTCAAGAATAAGATGGATAGCTATTAGTGATGATAATAAATAGATACGTATCAAATTTAATTTGATTAATCAAGTTGTTATTGTTCTTTTTGATTGATATGATTTTTATATGTATCAAACTCTTTGTTGCACCACGGTATGTGTTAATTACAATTTAGTCTTCATTTAGTGTCAGTATACAAAATCGAGCACATCCCTTAAAGAAATTTCTTCCAACTAACCTTTGAATAACTGAGACTGAGTACATACGAATTCGAATAATGAAATAAGCTCATAAATGAGACCTTTCAACAATCCTAAGCTTTCAAAAAGGCACGTTTAGTACACTGCTTGAACTTTGTGGAAGAGTTTACCATTACAAAATATTTTCAGCAACAAAAACATAGTCGCGGGTCTTTTTTAAGTTTCGTTGTAACTACGTCGTTGGCATCTTTGACTTATTTTACGTTAATACGTCAAAACTGTTTTGTGCCCACATATTGCCATTTTGAAATAAAATATAGAACATAACTTTGTCATCGGATCGGGATCACGTCACGAAAATTCGTCGTCTACATACTCGTATGTTATCCGGTAAACCGTTTTAGATTAAACAGCTTACTCGATATCACAGCATTTGATACGCCCCAAGTTTTATTAACGAGAAAACTTCCAATCAACTCCAATGGAACATACTCTGAAATGTATTATTCCGGAATTCCAACCGAAAAGAACTAAATAAAATTTGATTTATTCACTGCGGTTTTTCTCAGCTTGATTTGGGTTTACCTTTTGATACTATCGCGCCGCGAAATGTATCCAGAAAATTTCATGATTTAGGGGAATAATAAACGAACACTGAACTTAGTTTCATTTTCACATTTATTTTTTACTATAAATTTTATTAAATATATACAGGGTGTTTTGGTAAAGCTACCTTAATCGTTGTAATTACAGGAAAACGGTTCTAGAAGACTATCAATGAATTTTGAAGATATTTTGATTGGCATCAACCAACTGAGGTAAGAGTACTCGAAATGGCAGAAATCGCAAAAAATCTTTTACCACACATTTTAAATGAAAAGTTTTTGTTCGAAACGAAACTGGCCACTATTCTACAAATAAGACTTAAGTAAAACCAAATCATAATCATATCGCTATTTTTTAAATTTGAAACAGCTTTGTTTTGTTTTGTTAATGGAGAATTGTCACTTTTAAGACGATTTTTAATCAAAATGTTCTCAAGCCAGGAAATAAATTAATTGGAACACATGGTCCTATCAAATGGCCACCGCGTAGTCCTGATCTGACGCCCCTTGATTTTTTCTTTGGGGCTATGTAAAAAATTAAATTTATAAAAAAAATACAACAGTGTTCAAGAATTGAAAGACGCACTTGCAGCAATTTTCAATAGAATCCATCTGAGTAGAATTTCAGCCGCTTCTTGCTCTTTGTGGAAGAGAGCGAATCGATGTATCCGTCAATCAATTCGAGCACTTACTATCATAGACTTTTTATGTTATTTTGCTTTTCGTTATTGTTTTTATTTTGAAATACATAATACGTTGTCAATTTCTTAGTTTCCTTATTGTTAGTTACCTTAACTACCTAGAATAGGTCACTACAAAATGTATGGTAAAAAGTTTTTTGCGATTTTTGACATTTAGGGTCGTATTCCAGAACTCTACTCAATGCTCAAGTCAGGATTTGAGTATTGCAGTGAGCACTGAAAATTCTACTCAAGTTCTTGCCATTAGGATCGTATTTTCAGTGCTTGAAATCATACTCAAGTCTGCTCAAATCCTGACTTGAGCATTGAGTAGAGTTCTGAAATACGACCCTGAGAGTACTCTTACCTCAGTTGGTCCCATAGAGTCTATTGATCCTTACCATAGACCGAATTGAATGGCATAAAAAAAGTTTTGTAAAAACTGCCTTTTATCTTGCAGACTGTACTATTTTTTCAAAATCTGTGATTGCCAATCAAAATATCTTCAAAATTCATGGATAATATTCTAGAACCATTTTCCTGTAACTACAACGATTAAGGTAGCTGGCCTTGCTGCCCCGTCTCAAATTTACACCCTGTATAGTTCGGTTGATATTGTACTTAAGTGCACCACAAGGTACAATTGTATGCCCTTTGTTATTCCTTAAACATTAAGTGGTTTAGCAGCTCCTTGTGAAAGAGTTCGTCCAGAGAAGTGCCTTACCTATTTCTGCCGCCAAGCATTAATGTGAGCAGTAATCTGTATTTCGGTTTTAAAGGGTAAAGGTGCTGGTGAAATTATAGGCACATGGTACTTTTCCATTTATGCGTTAGAGTGATAGACACAGTGGCAGTGCCCCTCAGATCTTTGCGATTTAAAGGTCTGAGAGGCACAGCGACTGTTATGGACAGGCGTGGCGCTTGCCACCAGGCGCACGATTTGTTCGTCCCAACAACTGATATCATAAAAAAAGAAACAAAAAGTGGTATTTATTAAATTTAATACCTAGCAGTTAATAATTAGCAACGGTATTACGTATCACATGAGATGTTTTAGATAGGTTATCTAACAGTAATTAGTGAAGGTCTTGCAAGGCTTATAATAACTTAATTAATGTTATAAAAAAAGTTAATACAGGCCTCTGAGGAACTACGCGTATAAAATCAATTTAACCGCTCTAACTCCGCCTAAGTTGCCAAGTTAGCGACTAAGTGAAGCTGTCACCGGCCAAGTTGGGCTAAGTTGTGATATTTCACTCCGTCTGAACTTTATTGTAACTTGGCGAAGTTATTGTGCTCGCCTTTTCGGCGAAGTGTTTTCGTATGCTAAAAAGTTGCTTAGTTTTGAAGTGAGTTTAAGTTGTTTAGTAAAAGGTTAGTAGGGTGCCAGTATTTGAATAACTTTGCTGTTTTTTGAAGCATTATATCAATAGTTCCTTATTGCAATATTAAGTTAGCAGTAATAACTTTCATGTCGCACCCGTGGCGTTATTATAATTTAGCATTGAGAGATAAGTTTAATATTCTTATACTGGCATCACAGTACATTAGTGAAAACGTAATTCATGTTAACAAGAATAGTATTTTTTTACGAAAAATAGTGCCAGACATAACTTTAATACAAAGATCGAACACTCAGAAAAAATTCCTTCGATCCGGTCGGATTCGAACCGACGTCTTCTTGCATACTGTGCCAAACGCTATACCAACTAAGCCACGGAACGAACCAACGGACCTCACGAATTCTTCTATGTGCTTGCGTCATGTCTTTGTACTTGGTCTTTCAACGACTTTTTAGTCGTAGCGCCATCTATGAGAAATCTATTGCAGATTTATCACCCAGTTAGTACCTTTACAGCTACCAGTCCTGGCGAGAGATGTCGCTATTCAATGTATTAATTAAATTTTTATTGAATTGATATTCAATTATTTTTTGTGAAATTACTCCACTAGTTTGTTATAATTATTAATACAAAGATCGAACACTCAGAAAAAACACTCAGAAAAAATTCCTTCGATCCGGTCGGATTCGAACCGATGTCTTCTTGCATACCGTGTCAGACGCTATACCAACTAAGCCACGGAACGAACCAACGGACCTCACGAATTCTTCTATGTGCTTGCGTCATGTCTTTGTACTTGGTCTTTCAACGACTTTTTAGACTTTTTAGTAATTTCACAAAAAATAATTGAATATCAATTCAATAAAAATTTAATCAAAAACATGTCAAAAACTTTATATTAAGGCCAACATCATCAAGGTTAACATTATACAGCTTTTATGTACTTGGATGACAAAAATCCGTGGTAGTAACCCGTTTAGCTCTTGCAGGTATTCTCAATCTAAGATGTTTGAAATAGATACTCGTATAGGAAATGATTAACATATTCAAATGTGTATTTACAAATATAAACCCCTAGTGTTTCTTGCTCATTTTTCTCAGGGGAATCATAATGTGCCTTACGAATGAGCGGTAGAATTTAAAAAATATGACGATTTCAAGTGAAACTGCTTACCTATGAAATAAAGATGATTTTGAATTTTGAATTATTATCATAGGCCTAGGCCACATCTGCAAAATTACAACTTTTCAGAAGAGACGATTAAAGATTCTACGAACGAAACTAGTCTACATAGTTTTCGCTTAAATATATAGGAGAGTTATAACATTTAACAACATAACTGGCTGTTGCCCATGACTTCCTTCACGTTAAATTTTTACAAGCATTATATACTACTAAACACAAAACTAATTTATAAATTGGAAAAGGGAATAAACGCGTTCACATACGAATAGGTAGTTTTCACACCTACCTAGTTTCCTGACGTTTCGGTCAGGTTGCACTACTTTCCGGATACTACTCCTTTCAGATTTGTTTCATGTAGTTCGTTTATTAATGATCGCAAGTAACTTTGTTATGCCAAAGATAAGATATATTTTAATGATAAATAATTCTCTACCTATGTCACTTATCCCTTTCAATACAATGTCTGTTCAATATGTTAACTTATTTCATTCATCTTTATCAGGCGTCAGCTCATTGTTCTATTAATACACATATAATCGCTTACCTAATTCATCTAACTTTTGTTTGATCTGCCTCTGCCCGTATATCCCTCCACATTCACATGTCCACGCGACGATAAACTATTACTTAGTAATAACTGTCACTGGGGCTCCTTTGAATGTTATACTTACAACGTGTACGGGGTGTGGAGTAATAAAATTTTAAGGACGTTAACTTTTGTCAACTTTGTCTACAAAAACGCCCCAAATTCAAACTCAAATATTTTTTATTTCATAAGTAAGCAAATTACTCTTGAAACCGCCGTATTTATTTAACTCTACTGCTCATTCGTAAGGTAGATTCCCCCGAGAAGAATGAACAAGAAACTCTAGGGGTTGCTCTTTGTAAATAACATTTGTACACATTCAACATTTACCTACAATATTTATTTGAGTATAAAGTTTTTGTTTCACTATTGTTTTAAATCTCGCGAACGGCAAATTTTAAATATCAACCGGAATCTTATTATAGAAGATATATGAGGGTCGGTTCCTCACCAGTTTCATAATACAGATACTTTCATTTTTTCGTTTAAGTTTCGGACGAAGAACGAGAATACACAATATTTAAATTGTTTCTGAAAATTTGTAAGTTACTTGTGGTACAATAAAGTATTTAAATAAATAAATAAATACAGGGCCTCCTTCGAAAACGTCGTTGGCGAGGATCCTTGTAGATATTAAGTTCGAGGCCAGGCTTACCGTTGTTGGATACGTGGCTTTTTTAAGAGATAGTATTGTTTTCTAATCTACAAACTGGTCGGATACGTTAAGTTTCTGAGGACTAATTACAAATATATTAAATCACTTATGTGCTTTGTCATTGTTTCGTCAAGTTATACAAATACTAACGCGACTATTAACTATAATGACCCAAGAACCAAATGCAACTTCCGTCTGCTCGACGAGTCAACGCGTAAGTGTACATAAGGTACATTAATATTTTACGTATTTATCACAATACACTCGTGTTATATTAAAATAACCGTTGTCAAGTTCACTTACATATTGATAACTATATACTAGCACCACGGATTAGTATCTCGATTATGCGAGTATGATCAGAAAATAGAAATGAAATGCGACTTTGATACGTACATAAAAAACACTTTAAATATTTTTTTCAATTCTCATGCTGTAAAAGAATATAGTAGCCTTGCGTAGCGGGAGTCAAGTGTATCATTTAATCCATAGGGAGTAAAAGTACCTAGTTTTTTAGTTTACTTCGAGTGAAAATCAAACAGCCAGTGCTTGCTCTAGTTTGAGCCAAAAGGTAAAAGTTAAATACGTTAGCAATATAATTACAACTAAAACAAAACTTAAAAATAATTACGAAAATAAAAATAGAATAATTATAATTTAACCATATAATAATTCATCAAAGTAAATACTTACCTAAACCTACAGAGATCGCTGCGCTGCGGAAATTCAATAAAAAAAGTGTTTGTGTGTAGATCATTTGCATTACGAAAATGTTACGTTCTAAGGCTATGCTCGGTTTTAGTTCCGTGCCTTTTCCGCATAGATGGTGGCGCCATATTATTTTAAATTAAATCAAAGTTTTGTTGCGTTTGTTCACAGACCACTTAAATTTTCTTTCTTCCGTGTGTTTGTTGTACCTACGTCTGGTTGGGAAAAAATACCGCGAAAACTTCAGAATTTTGATTCGTGATTTTGTTGTAGAGCTTAAATAAATATATAATTCTTTTTTTTGTCTCCGAATCCAAGCGAAAAGTAATCCACCTCAAGACTAAAAGCCAATATAAGCCCTCGGATTAATAGATACCCTCGCTGAAGCTCAGGTGGCTAACCACCTCGGGTATATATTGCCTCATTTTAGCCCTTCTTTATGAACGCCGCGTGCGACTCACTGTGCAATTCGAGTGCACCGCGAGATTATGAAAATATGTACATGCGTACGCGCTGCTACGTGTGTGTGGAATCACAGTTTTGCCTCATTAAACTATGCTATTACTTCCAAAAACAATAAGTTTTAATAATTCTGTACATAAATGATTATCACTAGTTCTTATCCGTTAATAGTTTAATGGTTAGATCTCCCGTCTCTCAAACATAGGACGTGGGTTCGAATGCGGGCTGGCACCTCTGAGATTCTCGGAATTTAACTTAATTAACCATGAGCTTTTCGGTGAAGGAAAGCATCGCGAAGAAGGTTCACAACTCTCGGAAAACGAGTGAAGTCTCCAACCCGCACTGGGCCAACGTGGAGGACTATGGCCTAGACTTTCACTTGAGAGGAGACCCGTGCCCAACAGTGGGACGTATAAATGGGTTGATAATTACAAGTTCTTACCACAGTTTGCCAATATTTTTGGCTTCATAATTATTTAAATGGATACTGTTATTTCCTTTGTGATCAAAAATATAAAAACGTCACAGACCTGTCGACATCATGCGTTTCTAAAGCTGCAAACGAGTTCTTTTTCTCTCTGCCTTGATTGCGGATATCCGTGTCCTTTGAGGCAGTACACTTTGAACTATTCAAAATGCACAACCGGCCAAGAGTGCACGATCTGCTACATAAATCCGTATAACTAGGCTACGGTTTGTCGCACCAGGTGCTATAGGGTTTCTTTTTTTAGCCGACTTTAAAAAAAGGAGGATGTTCTCAATTCGACTGTGTTTTTTTGTATTTATGTTACGCGATAATGCATTTGTGAATCGATTTCGATGATTTTTTTCCGTCAGAAGATGTATCTCAGTACTGATACCATTAATATTTGGAGAAAATATTCCACCCCTAAGATTGGCAAACTAGGGGATGATATCCGCTTTCGCGCACTTTCCGGTAATTGCCTTTAATAAAACTTGGCAAATGGATGTAATTCCACTAACTTTTGAGGTCGTTTTTTTATAAAAAAAGTTGTAATTATTATGATACACAGTGACGGGACGAACAAGTCGTTCGCCTGGTGTTAAGCGACACGCTTGTCCATAGCAGTTGTTGTATCACTTAGCTGCCACCGAGCTTTAAATCGCAAAGACCCGAGGGACACTACCACGGCGCCTGTTACCTTGAGACATAAATTTATAAGTCCCATGTGCCTGTAATTTCACCAGTACCATTACCCTTCAAAACCGGAACGCAGTAATGCTCACATTACTGACAGCAGAGATGTAAGGTGGCAGTTTTTCCCTGGACGAACTCTTTCACAAGGAGCTCTTACTGTTACTTAATAATGTTTGAAAAAACAAATATACGCGATTTAAATCCGGAAAATAGTTTCATTTCCTAAATGTTACAAGGAAACAAATTATACGTTCATGTTAAACTTGTTTATTTCAATCACACGGTTTTTTCAGTGTAATTAGTGTAATATTGTAAATGAAAATCTTAGCTCAGGAACACACGTTTTGTTACTTTTTTTGGT
This sequence comes from Hyposmocoma kahamanoa, assembly GCF_003589595.1. Lineage (NCBI taxonomy): Eukaryota > Metazoa > Arthropoda > Insecta > Lepidoptera > Cosmopterigidae > Hyposmocoma > Hyposmocoma kahamanoa. Next base: position 2,636 of record NW_020655578.1, on the reverse strand, counting down.
TTTTATTGACCGCCATCTTGCATGTAACGACGCGAACAGTTACAAGTCTGTATGGGTCAGTGTTACGTTGCATTTTTAAGTGTCTGTCCTGATGATTCATTTCAATTTGTAACACGCTTTTTTTGATAGATCTCTTCGAATTGAAACAAAATCAAGATTTCTCTTCTCTTCTAGGTATTTTTCACCAATTATGTATAAAATGTCACTTTGACATACTATAGTTTAAAAATAATTCGTAAATTGGTTGTAACACAGTAGAGTTCTTAGAGGATGGAAAAAAATAAAAGAAAGGAGCTGCCCTAAGTACAGAATCAACGTGCATATTACCAAAATTTGAAAGTTACAAATGGCGGATTTCTTTAGTGTTGTACCATAATCTATCGATAAGTCATTATCGACATGCAAATGTATGGCTTGAATTTTTGTTTCTTTAGTTTACTGTAACCAAAGTATGCCTAAACAAACACAAGTCTGATAATTTAATCTCGAGTGGTATATTATTATAAATGTCAACACACATTTTTAAACTTCAAAAAAAACTTATTTTCAACATTACAACTGGTAACTTATTTAGTAAAAGTCACCAAACTGCTGTGCAGTTTGTTGGCGACATGCGCATTCTTGCTTAATTATACCTACTTTACTTGTATTTAACATTACGTAGTATTAATTGTACTTACTAAATAAAATATAAAAATTACTTTAAGAGGTACGCCTTTAACCTACATTTTAGTACATATTTACATAACGTAAACCAATAAACCTAAATAAATAAACCTAATACCAATAAACCTAATGATGGAATAGCATTGTCATGTAATCTAGTTACATTTAAAGTTCTGTTAAAATTTGACTCTTCAAAATGAAGCGAACAAATGAAGATGGTCTTTGATCCAACGTTTATATTCGGCAGTCCTATGATTTCCAACCATTCTTTCTTCCTTTTTTCATTTGTAGGAAAACTTGAAATAATAATAATAAAACAATAAAAACCTCATAGTGAATTGTTTTAATAACAGAATATCGATAGTATGTATGCTTACAAGATCAACACTATCTCAAAATAATCGTTAACAACAATCATCAAAATATACAAACAAACAGGCAATCTAAAGTAACAAAAGCAAAATTTGGCAAGATTTATAAATAAACTACTTAAATAAGTCTAATTACATAAAATATTCGGGCTATTGTGTGATTTATAGACAAAAAAATAACACATGCCTGTGCAATGTAACATTCGATTGATTTGCAGTTTTTCTAAAGCCGCATCCTTTAATGCTGCAGCGTCGCATTTTTATTAATACCTAATTATTCTCACTGTCAATATTTTTGTCCAATTTAATTATAATACATGTGAATAATTCAATAATACATTTGGAAAAACATTTGTTTTGACATTTGATGTACTTCCCTTTGACAACGGTATCATGTACCTCATGTACTTGAAATGGCCGCGGTTGGCATTTAAAATGACGTTACGAATTTTCGATTCCCGTGTTTGACACAGACCAATGTAATGCTATCTCTTTTGGCTTAAGACGGCACGTAATAGTTAAACAAAGACAATAATATGTTTATGTTTTCGACGACGAAATGCATCATATACATATAACGTCTGATTTATATATGTCAACGTAACATGTCCTTTAGTTTCCATAGTCTAAGGACTCACCCTTCAAAACAAAATGAAGATTAAATCATAGGAAATAGCTTCGTTGTGTTGATTTTTTTTTAATCCAGTTACTTGATTCTAATAAAGTTAATAATAATACAAGAGCTTAATAATACAAGTGGAATTAAGTCATAAACACCACCACCAAAAATATATCCGACACGTGTTTCGCCTCTCTACGAGGCACCCTTATGCTGGCTTCTTGCGACCCGTGATTTCGTAGGCCGCCCCCGCGCTGCGCCCATTTGAACGAGCGAGCTCGCACCACTGGCGACTCCAGACTAGCCTGGAGCCAACACTCGTGGAGGCGCGTATTCCGTTGTGTCGAAAGCTTAGTCTGATTTTTAAAACGTCGTATGAAGAGCGCATAGCTATTTCTGCAGCATTTTTGTTTTATGCAGCAGCTACATAATACTTAATAAAAAAAAGCAAAAGAAACGATTCTGGTGGATGTCATCATTGAACAAGACCAGTACGAGGTAAGTTTTTATATTTAACTGTGCATACGTACGTATTTTGTTCTATCGATTCATACTATAGGTTAATATTTGAAAATTTGAACGCTGTCAAAATAATACCGACACGCAGCGGACTCGAACAGGCCGCCACGGGCGAGCGATACACCTGTCCACAGCAGTTACATTATCACTCAAATCTTTTAATGTAAATTAAATGAAGGGTATTACCACTGCGCCCGTCACCCTGAGACATAAGTTGACAAGTGCCATGTGCCTGTAACTTCACTAGCACCCTTACCATTCAAAACTGGAACGCAGTAATGCACACACTACTGCTTGGCGGCCGAAATAGGTAAGGTGGCAGTATTTCCCTGGGTGAACTCTTTCACATTTAAACTGCCTCCGTGGCCGAACGGTTACCATGCCGGACTGCCATGCAGAGGTCCCAGGTTCGATTCCCGGGCCGGGAGAAATGTTTGTATGGCTTACATTTATTTCTCTCG
>NW_020655577.1:4021-14065 GCF_003589595.1 Hyposmocoma kahamanoa | reverse complement strand
AAAAGGCCTCCACTCAGCTTATTTGTAACGAGACGTAGGGAAACATCTCGTTACGCTGATTTTCAGTGAAGCCAACAATTTACAGTTAAACAAAAATAAAGTGGCTTCGACCATGTAAAAAGAAAAATAGAGAATTTAATTGAAATATGAAAATTCAATTTAAAAAAGGAGAAACTGCGAGTACGTGTAGAGTCTGTGTGAGCGTGTATTGTGTGATCACTGAGTTACCATGTATGTGTGGTTGTGATATAAAGAAACTCGTTTATAAATAATAAAAGACAATTACAAACATATTTCTTTTGCAATATTTATTTACAAAAATACAAAAAGTATACAAATTTTTTTAACAGCATTTAGTCAGTAATTTATTGATTGTCCGTCGAGTGGTTTCGTTTAAACAGCCGGTTTAATTTTGTAAGTATTTCTCAGTTCGTCATCAACCTTGTCCCAAGGCAGGAAGATCTTCAAACCTTCCACATGCGCCGTGGCTTGCACATGTTCTCGTGCACAATTAGCGTTACAAATGAAATCACACAAGCCTGTGTTAGCATTGAAATGAAGACCTTCCGAGCAAGTGACTAGAACAGCTTCTCCGCCTTCGCATCTCCAGAGCTTATCGCAATCGGATTCGTGAGCCCATGGTAGACGGTTACATTCATCAGCGCAGGGGTTGCGATCATCGCCACCTTCCCCGCTGTCGCCACCTTCTCCACTGTCGCCGCCTTCACCGCTGTCGCTACTTTCTCCGCTTTCGCTACTTTCTCCACTGTCGCCGCCTTCTCCACTGTCGCCGCCTTCACCGCTGTTACCATTATTGCAGTCCACGTTTTCAGGCCAGTCGCAGACCTGTAAAATGATTTTTGAATTGTTAAACAGCGCAATTTTGGTATAAGCATTGAAGCCCTTCAAATTTTGTTTCGTAAGCCGATATTAATGGCCGTAACGTCGTCATCACCTGATACCGTGCTCCCATTACGGTAGGTACATGCCTGCCTTCCACTTGCTACGACCCCGACACACAATTCTCACTTTATCAATGCTTTTATACGAATTAGTCGGTAAGAGTATTTTTGAACTAGTGTTTCTTTTTGATGGCCGAATGGCTATTACTACATTAAAGTACATGAGTTAAATAGATATAAACAGTTGATAATCAATCTCAAACTAGGGAATTCCGTATACTATGAATACCAAAGCAATGGTAATCATTCCGTGATGCTTTCTGAAATTGGTTCTACCGATTTAAATTTTGTTGATTGATGTAAATATGAAAATGAATATATAAATGACCTGATATACATACGTCGGAACCAGTTATTACTTTAAACGTGACGTAGCAGAATTCGATTTATCGTTTACGTAATGTTATGGCATCGTTATATTCTTTTTGAAAGATACTTACGGGTCCAGGATTAGCATTGGGGTTGAAATAAGTACCAGGAGGGCACTCTCTCTCAACTTTTTCTCCGAAGACACAGTAGTAGAACTTGTTGCAATCACTTTCGTGAGGCAGCAGCCAATGAACATTGAAATCAGCGGGGCAACCGTTCTCCAACCAACCACCATCGCCGCCATCATCGCCGCCATCATCGCCGCTTCCATCGCCGCTTTCATCGCCGCTTCCATCGTCGCTTTGTTCGCCGGATCCATCGCCGCTTTCTTCGCTGCTTTCATCGGCGCCATCATCGCCGCCACCTCCATTATTGCAATCTACGTTTTCAGGCCAGTCGCAAACCTGCAAAATATATTTTTGATAATAAGCATTACTTAAATTAAATGATGTATTTGTTCTTTGGTGTTAATTTTAATATTTTTTTACTGGATATATTTTTTATAGAATTTCCCTCAGTGAATACAAATTGTACTAATTTTCATTACTATTTTAAAGTACACAAGATAAATTTAAATAAATAGTCGATAGTCAGCCTCAAATTAGGGAATTCCGTATACCATGATTACCAAAGCAATAGACATCATTCTGATATGATTTCTAGAACACCCAAACTAGTCTTAGAAATGGTATTTTCCGAAATTGGTCCTACCGATGTAAATATTGTAGATTGATGTAAACATGAAAATGAATATATACATATAAATGACCTGAATATACACATATGTCGGAACCAGTTATCACTTTAAACGTGACGTAACAGAATTCGATTTATCGTTTATGTCATGTTATGGCATCGTTATATTCATTTTTAAAGATACTTACGGGTCCAGGATTAGCATTGGGGTTGAAATAAGTTCCAGGAGCACACTCTCTCTCAACCTTTTCTCCGAAAACACAATAGTAGAACTTGTTACATTCACTCTCATGAGGAAGCAACCAATGAACTTCGAAATCAGCGGGGCAACCGTTCTCCAACCAACCACCATCATCACCACCGTCATCACCGCCATCATCACTGCCGTCGTCACCGCCGTCATCACCACCATCATCGCCACCATCGTCACCGCCATCGTCACCGCCGTCATCACCGCCACCATCACCGCCATCATCGCCACCGTCATCACCACCATCGCCTCCATTATTGCAGTCTACGTTTTCGGGCCAGTCGCAAACCTGTTAAAATATTTTTGATAATAAGGTTTCTTAGAATAAATGATGTATTTGTTCGGTGATGTAGTTGTACGGTGGTGTTCATTTTAATAATTTTTTAGATATATTTTCTATAGTATTTTTCAAGGTGTATACAAATTGTACTAGATTGTTATTACTACATTAAAGTACACAAGTAAAATAGATATAAATAGTTGATAGTCAGTCTCAAATTAGGGAATTCCGTATACTATTAGTGTTAAAGCAATGGAAAACATTCCGTGGTGCTTTCTGACATTAGTCCTACCGATGTAAATATTGTAGATTGATAGTAACATGAAACTGAATGTATAAACGCCCTGAATACATACATATGTTGAAGCCAGTTGTCACTTTAAACGTAATGTAACAGACTTCGATTTATCGTTTACGTTATGGCATTGTTATTATCTTTTTGAAAGATACTTACGGGTCCAGGATTAGCATTGGGGTTGAAATAAGTTCCAGGAGCACACTCTCTCTCAACCTTTTCTCCGAAGACACAATAGTAGAACTTGTTACATTCACTTTCATGAGGCAGCAACCAATGAACTTCGAAATCAGCGGGGCACCCGTTCTCCAACCAACCACCATCATCACCGCCATCGTCACCGCCATCATCGCCGCCATCATCGCCGCCATCATCGCCGCCATCATCGCCACCATCATCACCGCCATCATCGCCGCCATCGTCACCGCCGTCATCACCGCCACCATCACCGCCATCATCGCCACCGTCATCACCGCCATCACCCCCATTATTGCAATCTACGTTTTCAGGCCAGTCGCAAACCTGATAGAATATTTTTAATAATAAGTATTTTTTTAAATAAATTATGAATTTGTTCTTTGATGTTAATTTTAATATTTTTTTTACTAGACATATTTTCTACAATACTGTTCAAGGGGTATACAAATTGTACTAGATTTTTATTACTATATTAAAGTACACATGTAAAATGGATATAAATAGTTGATAGTCAGTCTCAAATTAGAGAATTCCGTATACCATGATTACCAAAGCAATAGACATCATTCCGAGATGATTTCTGGAACACCCAAACTAGTCTTAGAAATGGTTTTTTCCGAAATTGGTATTACCGATGTAAATATTTAAGATTGATGTAAATATGAAAATGAACATATAAATGACCTGAATATACACATATGTTGGAACCAGTTATCACTTTAAACGTGACGTAACAGAATTCGATTTATCGTTTACGTAATGTTATGGCATCGTTATATTCTTTTTGAAAGATACTTACGGGTCCAGGATTAGCATTGGGGTTGAAATAAGTTCCAGGAGCACACTCTCTCTCAACCTTTTCTCCGAAGACACAATAGTAGAACTTGTTACATTCACTCTCATGAGGCAGCAACCAATGAACTTCGAAATCAGCGGGGCAACCGTTCTCCAACCAACCACCATCATCACCGCCATCGTCACCGCCATCGTCACCGCCGTCATCACCGCCATCGTCACCGCCATCGTCACCACCATCATCACCGCCATCATCACCGCCATCGTCACCACCATCATCACCGCCATCGTCACCGCCATCGTCACCACCATCATCACCGCCATCATCACCACTATCACCGCCATCAACACCACTATCATCACCGCCGCCGTCTCCATTATTGCAGTCTACGTTTTCGGGCCAGTCGCAGACCTGTTAATAAACTTTTCGCATTAAATGTTTGTGAAGATAAAGAAAATGTACACAAACGTTTGTTACTTAATGCCTGACTAAATGGGTTAATAATAATAATAACTCGCATACACCCATCAGTTGGTGTCGGAACCTTATAAGCCGCTTTCCAAACGGGTCCTTTTTATATTTTATCGCGGGTGCCAAGAACATACACATAGACAACCACAAATTACATCCAAACTCACGAGAGAAATAAATGTAGGCCTTACAATTATTTCTCCGGGCACGGGAATCGAACCCGGGATCTCTGCGCGGCAGTTCGGCATGACAACCGTCCCGCTACTAAGGCAGTTAAAATGATGGAGAACTTTTCTCTCAACACGTTCCTTGCTGATGCTTTTACACCATATTATATATTAAAATATAGTGATAAAATTAAGGGGAAGATAGAAGGGAAAACAAAAATAGGAAGTCCAAGAATGGCGTATTGTGAATAAATAAAGAAGAAGACCAAAGTGAGAAGAAGTTCAGTGAAGTGAAAGAAGGAGCAGGCTATGAACCACACAGACAAGATTCTGGCTCTTAAATAGGTTTCTAATTATAATACCTGTTCCAATAATAAACAAATAGAATAATAACCGCTCACGCGATACATGCAGTCGTAGACGCATACCACACTTAGAGGTGCCGGTGATGATTTTATACCGATTTATCGGATATCAAAGTTATAACAGGTAAAAGAACTAATATTAATTGCTGTTTCGGTAACTACTCTAGCTAACCATAAAGTTTTTAATGTCTGGATCTGTCATTTAAAAAAAATAAACAACTTCAAAAATACGTCACGACAATCGTGTGTGTTATTGTTTGGGCTGGTGATTTCGGTGTTTATTTATTGAAAACATACCGTAACTAACAGTTTTTAAGTTTACCCTGAATATAAATGTTTATAAACTATACATTAAGGAGTAATTTCATGGTAAACGTTAGAACAACTCAAACGGAATATTATCATATTTACCCAAGTACACCAAAAATTTCATTAGTGCTTTTTAAATGCAGGATTTGCGGTGTATTACTGCATTTTATTTGAGATGTTTTTGTTGTAGTACGGAGGGTATTTATTTAGCAATGCAGAATAATAATTTTTATTTATAAAAACTTGTATTTAAACTGAATCCTTTTCTAATTTGCGAAACCAAATAGCCGCCATTTTGCGGTAGGATGAGCGCATCGCGTGAGCGGATAAGAATATTTTTTAAGATTTACATCAATATGCGTTAGTATAATAATGATCATATATTACGAGCTGTGTCAGCATTAAAGATTACATATTACAAATTCTCAAATATGAGGAAATGACAATTTTTCCTTCACTTCTCATATCTAGCTTACGACTCATGACTCATGACTCATGACTTGTCCACTAGCTGAATATTGCACTGTCATTTATATCTTGGGCATTTTCAAGACGAGAGTAAATAGTCATTATTTATGTGCGCATGCTCCACAGTCGACTTCAACGTCATCAAACACGCACTTATTTTTTTAATAAAAAATGAACATGTCGCAAAAATAATGACAACAAAGCGTGCGTCTCGGAGAAAGGTCACACAACTTTTGGAAATCTGTGAACTCAAGTTCGACCATTGTGGTGAACTATGCCCTAAACTATGTCCTTAGATAATTCGGTAGCGCCATTAACGTCCGTGTAGTTGATAACGACAATATCTTTATTAGTGTTTTTATCGCAAACAATATAATTTGCATTTACGATGAAAAAGAACAGAAGAAAGAACAATCCGCAATCAATTAAGCTGGTGAAATCAAGAACCAATAAATTATTATCTATGCATGTAATCGTTGGATGTTTGTATGATAACATGATAACATTGTGACTAAATTATATTTGGTACCATGGGGGGTTGTCAGCAACAAAAATACCTAAACTATTTGAATATTTATTCTTACCTCCCTCTTTCCCGCCCAGAAACCATACATGGGGGATTGGATCCTTATATTGTTGCTTTAAATGTCGTGTTAAAGAACACTTCCTCAACCGTCAAGTTTCATTATTAGAATAGGTATTATAATCAGCATCCTATTTAAGAGCCAGGCTCTTGTCGGTGTAGCCTCCACCACTCTCCTCCTTGACCGCTTTACAGCATCTCACTTTGGTCATCTTTTTTATTTATTCACAATACGCCATTCTTGAACTTCCTATTTTTGTTTTCCCTTCTATCTTCCCCTTAATTTTATCACTATATTATAATATAATAATATGGTGTAAAAGCATCGGTAAGGAATGTGCTGAGAGAAAAGTTTGCCATCATTTTAACTGCCTCCGTGGCCGGACGGTTGCCACGCCGAACTGCCATGCAGAGGCCCCGGGTTTGATTCCCGTGCCGAGATAAATATTAATATGGCCTACATTTAATCTCTCATGAGTTTGGTTGTAGTTAGTGGTTGTCTACGTGTATGTCCATGGCACCCGCGATACAGGGCTTCCCTAGTGCGAAATCTACTCTGTTTTGAGGCCCTATAGAAGTGATTAAAGGCAATAAGAGTAAATACTCACGGGTCCAGGATTGGCGTTGGGGTTGAAATAAGTACCAGGTGCACAGGTCCTTTCCACCTTGTTTCCGAAAACGCAGTAGTAGAACTTGTTGCAGTAAGTTTCATGCGGCAAAAGATGATGGACATCGAAATCAGACGGGCATCCGTTATCAAGCCATGGTCCTGTGTAGTCGTCGTCTTCGTCAGTGTCGCTTGTTTCATCGGATTCTTCGCTTTCAATTCCTTTGCCATCACAGTCGACGTTTTGAGGCCAATCGCAAACCTTAAAACATAATTCTAGTTAGTTTGGTTTTACTTTATTACTGTGACTGGCAACCTATTTGTCGTTCTTCGGATCTCCGACCGTGTTTGACTTGATTGTAGTTTTTGACGTAAACATTTTATATCGTCTTTAGGTGGCATCCACTCACATTGTATAACTATCGAAATTATTGCATGCATGAAAATTGACACTAGCATAGAAATTAAAATTAAATTAAAAAATAATTTATTCCTCAATCTGGTTCAACAATAGTAGATCAAGTTCTCCCATTAAGCAAATGTTTGTTTTTGTGGGAAAGCTTTGCAACTTCATAAAGCTTAAAACTGAGAATTTATAACAAATCAGTGGTAGAAATTACCTGATAAACAGATTGTGAACTTCGATCTATGATCTGAAATATTTAAGGCTAATAGCCACCATAACAAGGCTGTGGTATAAATATGCAATTGTAAAATGCGCAGAAGTGTGAAAATTGCTGCGCTTTAGTAGGGAATTTACATTCAGACTAATATACTTTTGAATGATACTCCACGCCAACACTGAATTCCATACGATCTAAATCCACTCAGGGATTAACGGAGACTCGATAATATATATCTTTGAGATATATAATTGTTTTGATGGGCCATCATTTCTGCTACCTTGGTTTTCATTTTATAATATAATGAAAAAAGCACGTAATTTGTATCTTTCTCATCGGGAATGTACATTTGAATATATAATAACTTTGGAGACACTTAGTTTAGAACACCGGATCCCAAAGATTTGGTTTAGGCAGAAATCAAAATTAGCATCGGTATAAATAAGTATGTTAGAAATAGTGCAGGAAAAGAGTAGCTTACCGAAGGGGAGAGACATTTGGGAATTTAATACGTCATAAAAGTTTTCCAAGAATCATTATAAAAGGGAAGATAGAGGTAAAGAGAGGCAGAGGAAATACAGATGAAGTTGTTTAGATCAGATGAAGGAAAACGTTGATGTCTGTATGAAGAATTTAAAGCTGGGACGATGAACAAAGACGGTTGGCGAAGACTCCACCGACAAGAATCCCGGTCTTAAATAACAAGAAGAAATTACTGATGAACTCCGGTAGACAATTTGGACACACTACATGAGTAGGTTCCTGCCTGGATATCTGGCAGAATCAATTTAAGGAATGATTCTATATATGATAATTGTATGTTTAACTATTTCATTGGAAGGTTTGATTGTGCTTATAGCAGAGAATTTCCTTTGAGACTTGGTTATTAATGTGTTTGTTGTATTACACTTATTGTATTGTGCTTAGGCATTGCAGATATAGTCATCATTCGATACGATTTATATTATCGTAAACGAGTATACGAATAACAAGTGCATAATTCGAATTTCATATTGTTATCAGGATTTTCTGATAATAGTTTATCGTCTTTATCATTATTAATTCATTACTCAGTAGCTTCTTAATCTAATTCTTCTTAATCCATCTATTTGTAAATAATTTTAATACCGTGTTTCTATGATATCTTTTGAGTGTTATCACGATTTATCGTTATTTTTTATTGCCAAAGTTCAACGGTAGTTTTTAAGTTTTTCCTGTTTCCAATTTAGATGGTGTATTACTATGATTTGGTGTAGATATAACATTTTCATTAATATTTGAAACAGCTTTACTACTAGCAGTCTTCCTCCTATCCTCCTAACCTCATCTCCATTGAATTTAATTCATTTGGGGTGCAAGAAAGGAGCCTTCCCTAATGAAGTACCATTTCTTTGCTGTATTTGCCTGGCGTACCAAGGGTCACCTTACGCCGGTTGGTTAATTCTTTCACAGCATGGCAAGCATTACAGTATATGCCATCGATACAATAAGAAGAAGAGGAATAAAAATAACTTCTTCTACTTGCATCCTCAACCAACTCGTTATTAACACGTTCATAGTCCCCCGTATAAAGTTCAAAATCAACCCCGTAAGTCCACAAGAATTTGTGTGAATAGTGTTGGTTTTGTACTCCCACATTATGTATTATATAATAACATATCCAAATTATTCTTGTTATTTTTGAATAAGTAAACGTCCTATAAAGTCAACCCAATACACAAATTCAAAAATAAACAGGACTTTGATCCTCAAGTCCAATCAAAATATTTGATATTAAAGTTGTGCTATGTAGTTGCGACTTCATAGATACGCGTCGAGTTATGTGGAAGCCAATTTGCGACTCCAGGTGGAGTTCTAGACTTCGAACGTGTGGAATGTACATGAATGGACATGAGCAAAACAGTGATTTTTTTAAAATTAGATTACTTTACCATAAAAGTAATATTATAAATGTATCTAGTAATATTATACCATCACTCGCATCACGTTAACTAAGAATGAGCTTATAAGCATCACTTCATGCTTGTTTTGCTACTTACTAATATTATCATCACTGACTTATCACTTGGGGGTCGATTCAGAACCTTACGATATCTCAGTTGCCGATCGATTTCTTTTCATTTTTATTCACAACACCCGAATCGATCGTCAAACTATCGTATTCGAAAACGAACCGAAATGACGTCACACCCGTACGATTACTCGAACTTCTCGACCGGCAAAGCCTACAAACGTTATTCAGAACATAGTTATCGATGACAGTTACTAAGTCCTATTGTTTACAAAACCAGAATGTAATATGGAAATCTCTTATTAATTTAAATAAAGTCCGGATTTTGTTCAATTTTATTAATTTATTTTAATGCAAGACCAATGCATTCTCATATTTTAGGACTTTAAAGTCTTAAAACTGTATATTAAAAGATGTTCATTTTTCTTATACCTAATCTATTTCACCGACTAATTCCGTAAACGCTGTTGGAAAACGATAACGATATTGTATCCGAATCCGAATTAAACGTTTAACTCGGAATGTTCTGAATGTCTCGGAAAACGCCCTTCGATTCGAGAACGTTATCCAATCGAACGATTCGGTTAAAATATC
>NW_020655577.1:0-4011 GCF_003589595.1 Hyposmocoma kahamanoa | reverse complement strand
CAATTTCATTAGAGAGGTTTAAGGATTCTACTAATGACTAAAATTAGTCTAGCGATGAGCAACTTCGAATGTTACTAATACTAATCATTCAAAGGCAAATCATTCGCCCAAGTCGAATCCAATCATTCGACTCCAGTCAAATAATTACTTATACCGAATGCCCGTAACGTTTGGCCGAGTGCACGAATCGAAAGATAATTATGTCGGAACTACTTAGAACTCCACCAGATCATTCACCATGTCCATTATCAAGTTCATAGCCCTTTGAAAATATATGAAATTCTTATTGAGCATTAGGCGCCTCAAAGAGCCATGGAGTGATTTATGCTCGGCATCAAACTCATAGACGGAAGGTCAAGGATATACGAGATCGAATAACCAGAACTTAAAATGGAGCCGGGCAGAACATAGCGCGAGGCGTGATGAAGACATGTGGAGTAATATAGTAAAACTGTAGGTACTGGTGAAATTATAGGCATATGGGGCTTTGAACTTATCCCTCAGACCATTGAGATTTACTGTTATGAACAGGCATGTCGGTTAACACCAGGTGCATGACTTGTGCATCCTTGTGTATCATAAAAAAACGACAAGCGAATGGTGACCAAGAAATAGTTATAGAAACGTGTGACGTCCTTTAGAGAGATGGAAAATATAGTCAAATTCGCGTTAAATGGGTAAGATCAGGTTCGTGATGTATGGCCCAAAATACGGGAGACCTACACAGCAGTGGGTGAATTTGGACTGATGATGATGAAACTATAGAGAACCAAAGAGAAATGACGATCTAGGAAAGGCTGCTTGCAGCAGATGGATGTAACAAGAGATGAGAAATGGGAGAGGCCTTAGTGGAGAGGCCAGCACTGGAGTGCGATAGGCTGTTGATGATGACAATTGAAAATAGATATTTCACTGGATTTTTTAAAATTTGTCGTGAGTAATGGTTTTTATTTACAATTGAATTAATTAAAAATACACACCGATCATGTTGGCGACTATAGAAGTCGCTATAACAGCAGCTTTTCAGGTTCAACTCAATTTGGCTACTGTGCTCTCTGAGTGAAACCCAACTGCCCGAAGTTTCTTAAAACCGTATCCTTTATAGGAACTCCATAATATGTTAATTATGCAAAATAATAGACGTGATAAATTTTGATAAGCTATTGATAATTTTGTTTTACAATTTTTGATAACGGCGATGAATTAAGACCTATGCCGTGTCGTTTTGTTTCGCGAAGTCTATTTAGGATTATTTTAATAGTGCGATAGGATATCTAAGGTATTTAATAACTGTGGGTATGGAATTTGAACTAAAGACAAAGACAAACGTGACAGTGGAGAATAAGCAACAGTTGCAGTACAACTTAGGGCTTTAAATAGCAAAGAACTGAAGGACACTGCCTCTGTACTCGTTACCCTAAGACGTAACGTTAACAAGACCAATGTGCTTGTACTTTCAGGTGGTTTTCATCGAAAAAAGGTATGGTGTCACTCATAGACATATATATCTAAATGGGTGCGGTTCGTAATATATAACAACAAATGACATATTTATAGTCGATATAGCTTTTTTTTTATAAAAAACATAGGCGCGCATTTGACCTCCATCTCACCTGATGGAAAGTTACGATGAGGTCGAGGATGTAGCATGCACACCTAAATAATGCCTATTCACTCTCGCCTTGTAAAGGTCCAAGTTATAGCGTTCGGGGAACAAGTATGCAGGCAGGGAATTCTACTCCGTAGCTGTTCGCCATATAAATGTGGAAGCGATATGCTTCGTACGAATCTGGGGAATATCCACAACATAGAGGTGGAACCCCACGTCTAGTCCCCTATGGAAAGGGGAAGGCGGAATCAAATTATGCAATTCCATCGCACGCTCTCCGTGACATATCCTGTAGAATGCCGATAAGCTGGCAACTCTACGGCGGTGTTTAAGGCTCTGCAGCATCGCCTCTACTAATTCCGAGTCACCTATAAGCCTCTTAGCACGCTTGTGTATTAAATCCAAGGTGGCCAGTTTGTATTTAGCAGAGCCATCCCATAAGTGGTAGCAGTACTCCTTACACGACCGGACTTGTGCTTGATATAGCTGAAGCAACTGTCCCGGTGTGAAGTAACGCCTGACCTTGGAAAGGATGCCAAGCTTCTTGACTGCATTTTTGGCCATGAATTCAATGTATCTGCCGAAGTTCAGATTGGACGACAGATAACGCTCAATAGATTTTTTTTTTATGTAAAGAAGGAGGCAAACGAGCAGACGAGGATTCGAGGACCACTTGATAGGAGGTGGTTATCGTCGCCCATGGACATTTGCGACATCAGATGAGCTGCCTGTGTGTTGATAGCCTTTAAGAGCCCTGTAAATACGCTTTTTGAAGAACCCCATGTCATAGCGCAAAGCAAATACTTCAGGAGGAAGAACGTTCCACACCTTGCAGGTTCGAGGAAGAAATGAACGAGATCTTACCGCGTGGTCTTACAATGCCAGGCATCTAAGATGTGGGGATGGACTCTATTGTTTTGGCGGGAGGTGCGATGGTAGAAACGAGACGGTGGCACCAGTTCGAAAAGTTCCTCAGGGCACTCCCCATTATAACGATGTAATAAATTTATGGTATACAGACATTTAACACATTCTTGCATGATATAAAGGCCACTGGGTATAATAGACGATTGATATACCAACTTTCAATCTAATATACCGATGGCATAATGTTCATTTTATATAAACACTTCAGATATAACATTCACTCCCGTCCGTCCCGTCCCGTCACTTGGTGTAATAAAAAAAATACAAACAACAAACTATAATCTAGCCAAATCCGATATAGAATAGGTTTTCACGATTTAAATATTTTTTCCAGAAATTGGCTTAGGCTATTTATATTACTAACGCACATAAATTCCATGCATTGAGTATGTAACCAGAAATGGAGCCGATATGTCATTTAATTTGTTTGTAAACTATTCTGCCAAATTATTACGGTGACAACTGCGCTCCGATTGGCCAGCCCGAATTCGAAACAATTGACGGTTGTCGTCAATTCACTTTAAATCGACCAGTTCAACTTGAACTTTGCTATGTTAATGGACGAAAATTGAAAAATTACATATTTAACATTTAATTACCGAGGAAACGTGATTCCGTTTGTTTTGTAATTAGATGTTTTGCTGTTTTTCCCACACCACCGAATAGAACAGCACGGCATTGTTAGAGATTTTATCTTTATTACAATAAATACAGAATATTTTTGGAATATACGGAGACGTACAAACAGGTCACTTATTGGCGCTGTACTATCTCAGCTTTCTAATTTGTGATTTCAGCGCAACGAGAGTTGATATTTAAAAGTGACATAAGGCCCATTTGCCTGATGAGTTGCTAGGGATAGATGACCCTTATTTCGTCTCTATTTCTGGTTATATACTCGATGATTCCAAGTAATTCAATAAGGTGCATTTTGCTATGTATAAGCCAATTATAGATATCGTTACTTGACAAATATTTTGACATAATGAAATACCTCCACAACAATAAATCCAACATAATCATTAAAACACTGAAATTTTGTTGAATTAATTGATCATAACGTTGAAGTTAGTAATTGATCGATGTATGTATATGTATATGACAGTGCAATTGCATTACGCGTAATTGAACATTGTGTAAAAGATAAAAAAAAGATAAAGTAGTAATTAAAATAAAGTGTTAAGTTACACTAAAACGTAATACGCCTGTCCGTAACAGTTGCAGTCTAAGTGGTCAACTATTATACTGTATACTCGTCAACGTTTGTCTCAACAAATGTTGACGAGTCCCGTGTGCCTATAATTTTACCAACACCATAACTGTTCTAAACCGGCGCAGTAATACTCACGTTACTTTTTTGGTAGCAGTACTTCCCTGGACTAACTTTTTCATGTGGGGCTCTTCTGTTTTAATAATGTTATCTGAGGTTTTTAACCATTGACTTACAAATAAATGGACGACGGGTCTAATACAAA
>NW_020655576.1:327-15781 GCF_003589595.1 Hyposmocoma kahamanoa | reverse complement strand
ACCTATTGCAATAAAACGGCAATTTCATACTTTAACCCCTAATATTAGGAAATATTCCTGGCGGCCTACTACAACCACTTAAAACAATATTACTTTAACCTTATATTGACTTTTCGTACCATGCCGCGCTTAATATAAGCTTGTTATAATGTTAAAACTTATAATGTTTTATTGGCAGCTTTATGACTAATCATTCGCGTAATTCGCTCTATGACGCGACTTTGACATTAAAATAAATGCAATGCTCGAAAGCAATGGTAACAATATTATTTTCAAATTTATTGTCTAAATATTGATTGGCAATGATAAAAAGTTAAGTTTAACTTATTAATTTACACCAATCTCTTAAATATTTTGTTTATTTTTTTATTTAAATTTTTAAGAAATTATTTCCTATGTACTATTACATAGGAAATAATTTCTTGTTAAATAAAAAGACGCGATGTTTATTTTGTAAAATTACGACAGCGACACTAACAGCTGACACTAGGTTATAATCAGTGTTGCCAGGTCTATTGTTTTTCTAGTAGATCTTCTGTTTTTGGACGACATCCACTATTCTACTAATTTTTACGAATTTTCAGATTTTTCACTTTTCACAACTATTCTTGTCGGTTTTTTAGATTTTGTGAATCGTCTTTTCCATTTACGACGTTCGCACTTTATGTTTTTGGAATGAAAATGTAGAGCACATTAAATAAAAAATGTTGTAAACTTTCCTTATTGGATAAAATAGGTAATTTATGCACTCCACTGAATGATGTTTTTTAGCTGGTCCATAAATGTATCTACTAAAAATCTTTTACGTGCATGCATTTAGCATTAACTGAACATATTGAACATTTGTCGGAGTTTTTGCAAAACTTTACAAGGTGGTCAAATCGTAGAACATCGTTCTTTCATTTTTTTTTTGGTATTTCGACATATTTGTCAATCACAAGTCTAGAAAATGCGGAGAAGTAACATCTATGGTATTATGATCCAAATACAATTTTTATTTGGAGATAACAACATGGTAAAATAACATCAAAAACAATAAATAGGTTAGAAGAAAATCGATTAAAAGTGTTTCAAACACCCTAAGTACCATCTTCTGCTTTTCCTTCAATCTACTGGTTTTTCCGTGCAATATCTTCCGATTTTTTATAAATTTGACTTAGATACGGAAAAATAATTGAAAATAAAAATACGGAAAAATAATTGCAAACAAAGTAATTTTAATAGATTTCATTATTACAAATTTTTCTTTTTTTTGGCAGTTACATTATACTACGATTGCACGATTCGAACCATCAAAAAAGAAAGAGATAGCCTTATGTAGTTCATATAGCGATATTTCTTTCCTATTGTTAGCAAGGAATAGACAATTTTTGGAAATCATTCGTTCTTTTCATCGCTTTAGCAATGATACATTACTTGTTGAAAGGTTTTGTCATGGTACGAATATGAGTAACATTATAGTAAGCTTACATTATGCTTACATTGAAATAAGATTGTTTTTTGAAAGATTATGGCAGGCCCCATTTGTTCTTTTTCTTATCGTATCGCTGGCCTACATTGTAGTGCTTGCGATCGTGGTGAAAAGATTTGCCGATCGGCATAAGGTACGCACCGATTGTTGGCCAGGGTGCGCCAGACGTATGGGAAAATAATGCTACGTCGTACCGGGTAGGCTCCTTTTGTGCACGCCAGTAAAATATAGAAAAGGAAATATTGGATTAAATATTAATTTATATATTGTATTATATATTGGATCATATTTTTTCAACAATACATCAATGTTTTAAATTAATAAAAATAAACAAAGAAAACGTAGTATAAAAGAAATCCTGCTCTATTTTAAGCAGTTATTCGAATGACTGATTTAAAATTGTAGGAACGTTATCATTTTGTGAGAGTATCTAGTGAAAGTGACGGTCATAATCTCGAAGTTTGAATGAATGATATAAATATTTTTTATTGCACATTAAAAATTACGTAACAGATTATGATAATGTAGCTATATAGTAGCTACCTACCATACATAGGCTTGGGATCAGCACGCCTCGATGAACAACCCAACGCGCCTGTGTTGAGACATTGTCAGGGCTCCGTTACTCACTGAAGGTTACGCGATAAGTGCCTACCGCTGAATACGCCGACGTCGGCGCAAACACTCAGAGAGTGTCACACGTACATCTGAATAGTCGCACGGCGGTTACGTAAAAAAATCATTGCAATGTAGGAATACTAACAATAAGTTATAATTTCTTTTCATTACCGAAAGAAGAAGAAATTTAAAAAAATCTTGTGTTTTACTATGATTTCTTTATTTTCGATTCTTTGTGCCATCAATTCCGAAGAATTTAAGTTGGTTAGTTGTGACCAACGAATTATTGTATTATATTTTCTTACATAAGAAAGAAAATACATACTTATTTTCAATTTTTTTTAAGCGAGATTCAAGCAAACGGGTTCTGAACATTTTGAATTTTATTTCTTTATTTCTCTGTTTTATCGTTCTACTTATTGTTTCTACCCACTTTTTATACCTAACCTAGGTAAGGACATTTTTAGTCATGGATTTTTTTTTGCCGTGATACGTTAAATAAACAAATATAAGAACCATCAAGAATACTACAACAATAATAACATAATTATAATAATAATACAATTTATTGAGTCAACTTGTAACACAACCACTCCAATAACCTGGTTTCAAACTAGAAAATTCCCAGAGCTATGAGTACTAGAGCAAATAAATTTATTTGGGGGCACAACCAGAGCAAATGTAGTAAAGTTCATTTCGAAAATTAGTCCAACCAGGACTCGAACCGTCGACCTCCAATTGAGAGGCAACCGTTCTCCCATAGCTTTACTAAATACATAATTGTAATTTAATAGTCTCTGCCTTTGCGCATTCGGTTTTGCACAACTGTACACGGCGAGTAACCTTGTTTTTACCTCTAAGAGTGCGTGCTTATGCTTATGCTTACCTGGTGTCATTGGTGCTATTTACTAGGCGAGTATAGCTAGCTAGTATAGATGATTTGTCATCACAAACATTTATGCAATTATTTACACACCCATTCCCTACGTAAACCTTGAATAAATTTCTCAACTTGCTCAAATTGCTTTGCAGATGTGTGAAAGTTTTCTCACGATATTTACTATTTAAATATTTGGCCTTTTTTCTATATTCATCGCGAAAATAAGTTCTAATGAGAAGAGCAATAACGAACATTCAAGCAAATACTATTTCGAATATATAAGTAATATGTCAAATATTACTTTCAATTTTAATAAACTTTTTTTTACTTTATCTATATACATCTAAGATGTATCTATACATCTTCTCTTCTTAAGTCTTCTAATATTTCCTCACATTGTTTGCGAAAATCACTATAAGTCTCGGCTGGAACGGGGATTGTTAACTCATACTCGTCCAGCAATCCCCTTCTTCTGCAATAATATACTATTTCTACGGTATAATAAAATACTTTCACAATTTTTAACAATTACTTAATAAAAATATCTCAACAGATTTTCTATAAATTAACAATATATTGTGGTCCCTCTGGGTGCAATTAATGCCACGTACATAACAGACAAGGCGAACAATAATCTTGCTTGCGTAGACATCATCTTGACTGTATTTTATTGAAATGTAACAAGAAACGTGGGTAAGTGTACGTTGTTTCTGGTTTGTTTTCTTTTTATATAGGTATGAAAACAATAGAAAACAAATAATAAAGACGTATATAATTTGCTCTAGGCACGTGAAAGAACCGTGTAATTACGTGACCCAACGTTATGAATATATATCGTACGTACGTACGTATCTAATACATGTGTAATTGTACAAATATTTTCAATACAATCTTTGCTTCGCTAGGGGTTTATATACAACGTCTCTGGAAAGCGATAATTCTGTAACACTCTAAAACCCAAGTTTTCACTACGAGGTTACGACAATTCATTTTTCAGATTTCAACCCCAAAGAATGCTTTAATTATCAAGTTAATTTGTATGAAAGTGCGACGAATTTCGTCAATTTACGGTATTTAAGAGTGATCATCATCATCGTAAATCAATTGGAGCTTCTTGTCACATTTTTCGTCAATAACTTACTTAACTATTTCAAGATGTACGAAATATAATACTGCTGTAAGATATGTTTTGAAACCAGAGTAATTTTAAATTTTAAACTTTGTTTAATTATTAAGCGTTAGTATAATTTCAATAATAATTAGACAATCCCTTGTCTTCCTGCGCACTAGGCAATGAACTTAACTAGTAAATATATATGGAACGTTTTATTATGATCATAATTTAAATTAAAACCAAGTAATTATTCATCCATTAAACAGACTTTCAAATTAAAAAAACATGTTTGAAATTTAACCTATCAAATCGTGTCGTAATTCTTTCTCGTATTCCATGAACTGCAACCCGGTTGCACGTTATCTTCGACATCATAACCTTAAGTTATGATATCGATGCACGTCATCGATTATTCCGGTGGTAACTGGTCAGTGGAAGGTTATATTCGGGAATTACAATCCGCTTCTGCATTTTGGTCTCTTTGGAAGTACACGTTTCTATGATCATTTCAGTACTTTGAATAAATTTTTCAAGGTTCAGGTTTCTAAATGTGGGCGTCAGATCACAAACTTTTGTAATGACTGCTTTTGAGTTTAGCGTGTTGAATATCTTTTGGTAATTTTATGGAGCTTCTTGATGTAGTTTGTGGAATTAGATATAGTTGAATTACTTCCGGTGGAAGATTGTTGCACATTGGATTAGATTGCAATTTATTAGAACCATCCGATGGCCGTAGTAATTTCTTACCTAAAATCTCAGTCTGAAATTGTTTTCGTCTAACAGTGTATTTATTTATTTATTAGAATTTTTTGCACAATACATTAATGCACAAATTTCGGACTTAATGCCATAAGACATTTTCTACCAGTCAACCAATGGGTTAAACAAAAAAAAAACAAAAGGTTGGTGCTACATTTAAAACAGAAGAAACATATAATAAGCCTAAATGTTATGGTTAATTTATACAGTATAAAATAAACATATTACAGCATAAACGTACTTAGTATACTTATATAATAAACAATACATATATATATATAATATATCGTAAACATAATGTTAATTAATAATATAAGTACCCACAGCAACATTATACAAAATCATGATGTAGAAGATTGTCAAAAAGATAATTGCGCAATATGCGCTTGAAAGATAACTTACTCTGAGCTTGTCTGTAGCGGGAACGCGTTCCAAAGACGAATTGCATGATGGGCAAAAGAATTAGGTACAAAATCAGTACGGTGACAAAGAATAGAGAGCTTGAAGCTACGGCATGATCGAATTTCGCAACCTGGCCGAGCGGTTTCAAATTGAAATGAGCATCTAAGGTAATCAGGCGCAGTCGGATCGAACAAAATTTAGATTAAGATTAGATTTAGATTAATTTATTTTGCGTGGTTAAAACTCTTAAGGATCTGCGTTCACGGATGAGAAGCCAATTTAGTTGACATCGTAAAGTAGAGATGTGGTCATATTTTCGCAGACCAAAGATGAACCTAATGCAATTGTTAAGAAGACGATCTGACTCGTTCAAAGAAATTTGAGAGATATTACTGTAGCACACATCAGCAGCATATCATTCGTTGAGAGAAAATTGTTTCTTTGTAGTCTTTTAACTCTAGGTGAGTTTCCATTTTTTTCTTTTTTGTAACATCATTTTGTGTTTTTGTATTTGCATGACCGTGTAGAATATATTTTATATTTTTATTATTAATTAAACTTTGTGGTATGAATGGCTTAGCGATTATAATAACTGTTGCCAAAAGTCTAGACCGTTTAGACCGGCCCTTTTTTAGAACATTTTGAATCTAATGAGTTATGTCCGCCGAGGTCTACTTCTCCCTACCTCAGTGCACATTCGCTCTATAAATTTGGGCGGTCGATCTTTCCGTGAGTTGTCAGTTATTTTTAACCGACTTCAAAAAATGGAGGTGGTTCTCAATTCGACTGTGTTTCCTTTCATTTTTTTGTACTTATATATGTTACGTGATAACTCCGGCATTTGTGAACCGATTTTGGGTTACCTATCAGTAGTCCGAAATGATATTTTCCAGAAATAACATTTGGTCGAAATTTCATAAACTCGAAAGTAATTTTGAGAAGAAAATGTTTTTTCTTTTAAACATTTTTTTTGTTAATCCGGGGGTATCTGTAAGCAGATTCCGAGCGGGGGCAGAGCCGGAGTTATGTGTACCTCTACACCATCCCCCCTGCATCATGGGGGGCTACCTGCACGGAGATGCCCTGGAACATTTGTGGCATCTACCGGCGGCGGAGGCATGTGCAATGCAGGGGCAGGGTCTCCCAACCCCGCACCCTGCTGGCCTCCGCTGATGGGACGCAGGCGGTCGGCGAAGAGCCGTCACGTACGTCCTCTCCGCCGACGCCGAATAGGGTCCGAGATGGCGCTGTCTTCGCGGACCCGTTCGGCTGTCTCCTTCTGCGACATCACGTTCTCGCAGAAGGAGACCATCGCCTGCCATGACCTCTCGCTTCCCAACATGGCTTTCACTATGCTGGGCAGTGAGAGGTCTCGTCCCACCATCTCTACGAGATCCCGGCGCTGCTGGCTCCAGGTCGGGCACACCTCGAAGGTGTGCCTCGCCGAGTCTGTAGCAGCGCCGCACTCGTGAAACTCCGGGGTCACCTCCCTCCATGCGATCTTGTGCAGGTAGTCACCGAAACAGCCGTGTCCGGTGAGTACCTGAACAAGACGGTAGGTGAGGGACCCGTGCCTCCTCTTTCTCCAATCGGCCAGTACAGGAAGCAGCGCCTGGACGGTGCGCTCCCCGTATCTGGCCGATCGGAGTACTTAACCTAACCTAATT
The DNA here is from genome assembly GCF_003589595.1 of Hyposmocoma kahamanoa. NCBI lineage: Eukaryota > Metazoa > Arthropoda > Insecta > Lepidoptera > Cosmopterigidae > Hyposmocoma > Hyposmocoma kahamanoa. The sequence goes on along the minus strand of NW_020655576.1, from coordinate 8,870 downwards.
GAACTTAATCGTGTCTTTGCGATAAACATTCAGTATATTCTGAAATAACAACTGTATCGTAATCGTTATAATTCGATTTTCGGTGTAATGAAATTTTAAACAAACGTTATTTCGGAGAAAAAAAAATCGACTTTGTGATAGTTTACCCCGATTTTGATGACGTTTTGTTGAAAAGAGGGTACCTCATTAGTGATGCCATTCAAATTTGAAGACAATATTCCACAAGTAAGGGTCGCAAACTAGGGGGTGAACCCAGTTTCGCACACTTTCCAGTAACTGATTTCAATAAAACTTCGCAAATAGATGTAATTCCATGAACTTTTGAGGTCGATTTTATATAGTACCTACTCTGTACTGATTCAGTTAAAAATTCATTTATAGAATAGTATGCTTTTTGGATGAGAAATTGTTTTAATTTATTTTTAAATGTGATCATATTAATTTCTTTTTTAATTAATATTACAATTTTATTATTAACATTAAAAAGATCTGAACAAACAATGTTATAAATGACTTGCCATCACAAACATACGCAATTATTTACACAACCATTCACTGCATAAACTATGAATAAATTTATCAATTGGCTCTCGATCGGTGTCAAGTAAACAATTGAGCTCCGTAATCCTTATAAGCTTTATGAAGATGTTGACTTGTAGGAGGCAAGATATTTTTATCAGTGTTAATAATAGATATGTTTACGTTATTTGTAGCACATGAAATGGCTTTGCAGATGTGTGAAAGTTTTCTCACAATGTATTTCTTCACCGAAACGCTCGTGGTATATTTCAAATTAAATTTCGAAACTCAGAGGTGCAAGCCCGGATTCCACCCCACGACCCTGTGCTTGAAAAGCGGTAGGTCAAACCACTAAGCTACCACGGCTTTGTTTCAGGTAGTCGGTGGTATTTTTGTGACTTTCATGCGATAAAAATACTCTTGACGTATATACAGTGTGTTGATTTGCATTCTCGCTATATTTAAGAAATTAATAATAGAAATAATAATAAATCATCTACAAATATTAAAAAAATATTCTGTTCAATATTCTGGCTAATTGTGTCTAGTAAAATTTTGCCAAATTGTCTCGAGTCATATGCACCACGCAAGGGCAGTGACCCCACTATCCGCTTCATCGAGCGATAAGTAATCTTTATCGATCTATTTACTACCTACCCGTTATGGAATTAAAAAAAAAGTTTAAAATTTGTTTAACGTTAATGTTTAGTAATTTACCTACTTTGAATATTAGTGCACAATAAATACGAAGTATATCGGAAACTGCGACGTGATCTTGGACTTCCCTCTCTGGGGAACGCGTATGTTTGTCCATGAAGTGTTAAAATGACGCTCAAATCTATACAGCAAGGAACGAGTTGTATGATGTGTGGCGTTCTGATAAATGGTGAAACAGGAGTTTGTTTTATCTGATAAAACAAATTTAGAAATAAGCAATGTTAAACACTATGTTAGAGATGCGCTAAATAATACATTAAAATGTTCGCATAGTAACGAAGACGTCTAAACTGATTACGCCATAATATATCTCATGATGTTCGATACTTAAATTGGAATATTACTACTATTATTGTACGAGTTAAAAACTTGGACAGGGAAGTAATGCCCCCTAACCTATTTCTGCCGTCAAGCAATAATGTGAGCATTCCTGCGTTTCATGTTTGAAGGGCAAGGATGTTGGTGAAATTACAGGCACATTTAATAAGGACTTGTCAAATGTCTCGGTGTGACGAGCACAATAGCAGTGCCCCTCAGAATATTTGCAGTTTTAAGCGCTGTAAGTGGCACTGCGGCTATGGAAAGGCGTGTCTCTTACCAGCAGGCGCACGACTTTGTCTTTTCACTCAGTGTAGCATAAATAAACTTGGCGATGTACTACATATCAAACAAAAAAACGTATAATTAATATGATTTTACGATTATTTTTTATTTATTTATTTTCAGGTTACAAAAGACCCATAAAATACATACTTTATAGACTAACATACATAATTATATGATTAAAACAATTTATTTATTGACACATATGGACCGCGACGTGTGACGCAACGTGGGTGTCCGATAGCCGTCCTCAGAAACGCCGGAACATGACACCCTTCGACCAAAAGTCCTCCTTCATGAAGGTCGACAGATGTTGAGTTGGTACTCTCATCACAAATGAATTAAAATTCACCTTGTGGTGGGACTCCAACTGCTTGACTCTCAGGGCAGCTTTGGCTTTCACCCGTATGTACTCCACAATATCCGCAGACTTTGTGGAGTAATGAAGTCGTGACACGTATAGCAACGTCGTCGGTACCGCTGGACGCAATAAATGGTTGGGGGCAGTCGGGGCGCTGCCATTAAGGTTACGGCTAGTGTACTTCTTTTTCTTTTCCACCTTTTTGAAGCCGTCCTCGTCGCACTGGTTTACTCCTCTCGGTAGTACTGACGACACAGCTCCAGAGATGAGTTTCCGCTTTTTCTTCTTTCCCTCCGTTAGTTGCCTGGGTTGTGGTTGTGGAGCAGTGGGTTGGGTAGCAGCGGCAACAGCAGCGTAATTACGTCAAGGAGTCAACGTGCTTACAAGTGACGTCGGAAAAACGAGGGGCGGGGTGCGGAGAAACGCGCGCGGCGACAGCGGCAGCGGTCGGTGACACATCCATATGAGCCGACTCAAAACTGACGGTAGATGCGTTTTGCGCCCTACGACAAGTATTCACGTTGCAGGCCTCGGGTGACCCACTTACAGAAGCTGCACTACTAAGTAACACAACTTGGGCATGTAAATCTCTGATGGTGTTCTCCGAGGCTTCCAATTTGCACCGAAGGCAAAGGCAAGGCTTGCTTTTACGGACGTGATGTCCTTCAGTACCCTGGTGACGTCGACATGGTCGAACGTGACAGGGGGCAGCTTGTGCAGCTCCTTCGCCACGAAATCAGGGACGTCGTCTGAGTCGGTCTTCTTAAACAGCGTATTGGTGTCCTGGAGACTTTTCGCTCCTCCATCCCTCCGGCGAAATGGCATCTGCTCGGCCTTGCCGAGCTTGCGGAAAAGCAGCGCCTTGCCACTGCAAACCTCTTCTTCTTTGAACTTTGACTTGCAAATCTGCACGATGCTGACCTCGTCCATAATGTCGATGGCGTGTTGGATGAACGCCAGCAGTTCACTGGCTATGAGTACTTGAGAACCCATAATCAATTCCGCGCAGCCGCTATTACGGCTATCGCGCGGGTCGCGAATTATTATAATTCTTACTGTGTAGTGGAGCAGCTCCGAATCCGAGCGTACACCGCATCGTATGACACTATAAAATTAATTTTGCAAATGCCTAAGAAATTATAAATAAACAAACATAGCTTTTAATTGGAATTCTGGAAATATTCTAGTAGCACATCTAGCAAAGGCCGGTACAGGATATCAACAATACATTAAAGCATGTCGAACTACAAATCTTATTCTTAGAATTGCTTTCAGACAGGATCATGGTATACAAAAGCTTGATAATTTAAGAGCGTCATTTTAGTCAAACAAAAGTCGCGTAAATTCGCTTACAGCGTCACTAACAGCAAACAACTCAAGGGACGCACGTGACGTGAACAAATAAAAACTCCGACTTCGCTCTGATAGGCGGAAATTGTTTAAGAAACGACGACAGGAGATTTCGAACCGAATGCCATAGAGGGAAAGTTAACTAGCTGTTTTAAAGAAACGTACGTGGCTTCAGTAGACTTGCAGTTTATAGCATTCAGTGTTTTTGGAAAGACCAACACACAAGTTATAAATAACCATAGACCAATCCTGGCACATATATAAGTTTTCTAGCAACCAGTAAAATAATTATTTTCAATTCAAAAGATTATATAAGATTGATTACGGATACTAAATTATAACATGTAACTTAAAGGAAAATACAGATTAATAATATACAAGCATCTGAAATGGCATGCAGTGATGACTTGCTGCAAGAAGACGTAATCGCTCAAAGTCACCCAAAGGGCAATCCAATCAAAATTGAGTATATGCGCAAAAGAACCAGTTTAATAGCCAAATAATTACAAAACTTAAGAGTCGATACTACCTCAGCTGAAATTATAATTTTTTCCGTACTAATACGGTTCATTTTGCTTGGATCGAGCGGCAGGGACGCTAGCTCGATTTCAGAATTTATTTTATACAAACGAAATTAAAGTCACATGTTGTGTTCAAATTTGAGTGGGATCACTGCTGAGATACGCCCTTTGAAACGAAAAAAGTATTATCAAAATCGCTTCACAAACGTCAGAGGAATCGCGTAATATAGATACTTTTAAAAAAGAACCTCCTTTTTTGAAGTTTGTTAAAAAACCTTTATCCTGGCAAGGCTTATAAAAACATTGTAGGCATTTTCGTTTAAAAGTCGTTACCGATTGTGATGCAGTTCTTTTTATTGAACAAGGTATGTCATTCTATATTTCAGATGAGACTTATTTAAAACAACTTTATGGAACACTAAGAAGTGTTTCATTATATTTGACTACCTCCAGTGTCGAGTGGCTTACACACTGGTTTTTGGAGCCTGGTCAATGTAGAAAAAAACTAACTTTTGTATATTGTCTCGGCTACGGTTATTTGTGGTACTATTGTTGTTTCGGATTTCCATAACACATGTGGTCCAGTTACTTACCTCGGCATCAGAACAAATTAAGTGATGTTGTCTAATAAAAAAAAAAGTTTATCTGACTAGAACTTTTGAACTAGTTTCCATTGCATGGATAAGTAATCACAATGTGGGCAACATTCATATTTCATACTGTGTATACAAGAATACGACACAGCAAGATAAATCCAATTTGTATATATGTACGTGAACATTTTCCGATCACTGGCACGTCATAGTTGCACGTGAGACGCAACTTTATTATATTATCATATATTATAAGGAAAATAAAAATATCAGGCTGTATTTTCACAGATGAGACGTATGGTTTGCATGAATATTGTATTATATCCGGAAAACTTTTTTATTGGAAGTCGTAAATCGAATATAGCTATACCTGTTCAGAAAAAAATATGGCACAGAAGCGCAAAATGTTCAAGGTAATATGATTATCATCATCAACTGAAAGATATCTACTGATGAAATGATGATGAGATGAAATTGAGGCCTCTCAACATCAATACGTAAGGTCCTAAATCATCCGTATCTAAGACCTACTTACGTTTTTATTTATCTGTTCTTAGGTCCACCTAGTTTTTTTTCACACTATCTCAATTTTACGTAAAGTACGTGACTCAATATCTAATTATCATTAGATATTGAGTCACGTGTCTAATTATTATTATCATAAGGGTACTAAAACAAATTACCATTACTATTGTGGAAATTTCTTGCAGTTTGATTTATTGCAATACAATACAAATATTATACAAATAAACTTCATTGCACACAAGAACAAATACATAACATAAAAGATACAACAGGCGGACTTAATGCTAGATAGCACTATCTTCCAGGGAATCACCGGATTACAGGATAAACTTAAAGATTTTTAATTGAGGGTGCAAAAAGTGCAACTACATCCGTATTTAATACAAATATTGCACTAATAAAATACATAAAATACTTGAGTAAATTAAATAATAATAATAATAAATAAGAATTAAGTAAATAAATACAAATGGTTACGTAAATTATTATTATAACCACGGATGAAAGTAAAGAGAAAGTTAAAATAGAGTAAGAATATAAGAAAATAATAATTATAAGGTAATGGAGCTTTGAGTAAAGTTTTTAAAGACTCAACAGACTTACCGCGTCTGGTCGGTTCTGGCAATTTCCCACCAGAGTTTGATGCTTCTAACCGTGAAGGAATTATAATAAAAGTTTCAAGTTTATTACTTTTATTTATTTATTATACATACACACTTACTGAAGCTGGACAAAATACATTGGTCTATGCTTATTTACCTGTTCAACTTTATCATCAGGAAGCTGTTTGTTTACTATTGTTATTTCTAATTCTATGACCTTGTAGCATAAATTATTTTACAGTTTAAGATGAAATAAATAAACACACCAACTTTGTGTTTTACACAAAGAAACACGAGCACATAGTAAATTTCACGCATACATAATAAAAAATATTCAGAGATATACCGGTACTGTCATAAGCTATTAAAATAATTTGATTATCGAATAACTAAAAATCCAAGAAGCCAAGCAGTGGTTATAAAATCGTGAGTCGTCCTGTAGCGAGATGGATAGACGACATTGTCGCAGATGTGTGAGACTAGCGCTTGATCGTTGTAAAATCAGGTTGTAGATGATTATTAAGTGAATGAATGAATGAAACATTATTTTTCTCAAACTGCCTCCGTGGCCGAACGGTTACCATGCCGGACTGCCACGTAGAGATCCCAGGTTCGATTCCCGGGCCGGGAGAAATATTTGTATGGCCTACAATTATTTCTCTCGTGAGTTTGGGCGTAATTTGTGGTTATCTATACATACGTGTGCCCATAGCACCCGCGACACAGGGTTTCCCTAGTGCGGGGCTATGTTGAGTGTGTGCGTTATTATTTATATAAAAAACAAATGTTTGCACTACTTTCAAGCAACGAACACGGAATTTTTGTCATTTATGAATCGTGCGACTTGTTTCTGGCCAAGGCCTGCAAACGAAATATGAAAATCCATTACTGTCCGCTTTTCTAAGCTTTTAAATATACCTACTAATAATGAACTATGTAAATAGGCAAAAGATAACTCATACAGGCAACTGCCAAGTGTTCGTAATTGCGAGAATTAAAAATGCGTGCACCGCTTTTTTTTTTAATAAAAGGCGGTAAAATAAATTAAAGCTTTGTATTCGTTTCTATTTTTTTTGCCGTTTTTTCTGTTTGTCGCGAAAATGAGTTCTAGCGAGAAAAGCGATAACGAAATTACAGTAATGGATTGGACATTGGAAATAAGTTCAGCAGATTAAATGTGCTTGGAAAAACTATGTCAAACATTACTTTTAATTAACATTTTTTTTACTTTTTCTATTATACATCTTCTTCTCTTTAGTTTTCTATTATTTCCTCCCATTGTCTGAGAAAAGCACTATTATAATTCTCGGCTGGAACGGGGATTGCTTGACTCGTATTAATACACGGCCTTGTAACTCATACTCGTCCAGCGGAATGTCAGTCACGAATATTTATTTTATATTTCGTAATTTGCTTGTATTTTATATGACGTTAAGTTCTCTAGTCTATCTAGGTTTAGTAGTAGTAGAGCTCCTTGAGAAAGAGTTCGTCCAGGGAAGTACGGCCAGCAATTTGCCGCTCAACTCCTTCCCCACTGAGGCCAGCCCCCCTGTTCGCATTGCACGGCCTCAATCGTCTGGGGAGAGGGGCGGAGAAAACCGATCCTCTCCTCCATAGGCGCGGGAGCCCCGGCATAGTGGCCGGGGCGGCCGGGCGGCGTCGTGGTGAAATAGAGATGATCCCACGGCGCCGGCACAAACCCGGCGAGAGGCAAACCGATGGGGTTTAGTGGGTACACCCCTGGGTCCATGCTAGACCCAGGAGCAGCGCCCTTTTCAGGGCGCCGGGACTCCCACATAACCTCCGAGCCGCCCGGGCTCGGGGGTATCCATAAAGGATTCCCCACCGTTACCAAAAAAAAAAAAAAAAAAAAAGGGAAGTACGGCCACCTACCTACCTATTTCTGCCGTAATGTGAGCATAAAGGCCCATTTAGATGGGGAGAGTTTCTCGCACGCTTCGAGACGAAAACTCGTAGGCGATTCTCGTAAGCAATAATCGCCATAAGATTATCGTATCATAATGTTTACATTCAGGCAAGAACTAAAATCTCGCCTACGATTATGTCATACGAGACTCGTAAGCAACTTAATCGCCTCCTCGACCTCCTCGACTGTTTACACGGAGAAATATGTAGTAAGGAGATTCTTGCTTACGAGTTTTCGACTTGTCTAAACACGATCTCGTATGACATTTTTTCAAGTTCATACGATTATCGTACAAATCGGTTCGAACCGTTTTGAGTGCGAGAATTGCTATTCGAGTTCAGTGATTACTGCGGTATGACTATGGATATATCAAAATGATGCAAAAACCATTCAAATTTGAAACTGCTGATAATATTAAGTTCATTGCACTGTATAGAAATATAATTTTGATTTATCATTTTTTTTTAATTATATAACTACTGACACAAACAAAACTGACAATTATGATAAATTTATAGGGCGAGTGAGTGCGTGTGTGAGTGCGTGAGTGACTGAGTGAGTGAGTGAGTGAGTGCGTGCGTGCGTGCGTGCGCGGGCGTGCGTGCGTGCGTGAGTGAGTGAGTGGTGAGTGAGTGAGTGATGAGTGAGTGAGTGAGTGAGGGGTGAGTGAGTCATTGAGTGGTGAGTGAGTGAGTGGTGAGTGAGTGGCTGAGTGAGTGAGTGTGTGAGTGGTTAGTGAGTGAGTGAGTTGTGAGTGAGTGGGTCAGTGAGTGAGTGAGTGAGTGAGTGAGTGAGTGAGTGAGTGAGTGAGTGAGTGAGTGAGTG
>NW_020655576.1:0-317 GCF_003589595.1 Hyposmocoma kahamanoa | reverse complement strand
GTGAGTGAGTGAGTGAGTGAGTGAGTGAGTGAGTGAGTGAGTGAGTGGTGAGTGAGTGAGCGAGTGAGTGAGTAGGGAGTGAGTGGGGAGTTAGTGAGGAGTGTTTATTGAAAAGTACATTTACTTGAAAAGTCGTGTCGGCCATTGGATTTAGAAATAAATGCTATGTTCGTAATGAGCACCCCCAAATACCTCAAAAACGATACCCAACTTACCATTATTTGAAAAGTGCGGGCACGACTTTTCATCCTGGATTTAGAAAGGAGTGCCATATTCGTTACGAGAGCACCCTAAATACTATATTGCCCACGCTATAT
>NW_020655575.1:0-18412 GCF_003589595.1 Hyposmocoma kahamanoa | reverse complement strand
TAGTTAATTCTAGACACTTTCTGAAAAATTGTCCGATTCCCTATTGACAAATTTGGTAGGCAGTTTTTATAAAATATCGTCAGAAAAATCTTTTTGAAAACATCCCGTGTGCAGCGTGTTATAACTATTACGTAAACTGTCACTCCTCCCGCACCGCGTAGCTTTTTTTTATAATATCAAATAACGCCTACACGCCTTTTTGCGATTTAACCGACTTGACATAAGGAGTAGTTACGCGATTAGTCCGATATTTGTGAACCGATTTCGATGAGATTTTTTTTATTAATTTTCTTGTTAGAAAAGTGGTAACATCAGTAGTGATCCTATTGAATTAGGAAAATAGTACACTTTTTTTTAATACCAAATGACGGGACGAACATGTCGTATGCCTGATGGTAAGCTACACGCCTGTCCGTAACAGTTGCAGTGACACTCAGAGCTTTAACGCGAGTCGCCCTGAGACATATGTTGATAAGTCCCATGTGCCTGTAATTTCAACAGCTCGCTAAGTTTCGTCTGCTGCTATCCTTTAATTTATTTCCTATATTTATACTTAATTTTTCTTTTTCCTCTAAAACTATATAAGCATTTAATATTTTTATTTATTTATTGTTATGTACGTATTAACTTTATTTTATTCGTATGTATGTATATCTATCTACGTACACGTATATATTTTTATTATTACTTATTATGTAGTGTACTGTTTGGTTGCACCCCTTTTGCATATTTGAAATGTCTATCCTAAGCTTTGGTTTGAAACTAGGGAATTACCTCTATTATGAGTTCCAGGGCAATGATATTAACTTTCCGGTGCTACATAGAATATTCAGACTAGAACTAATTTAGAAAAGTTCATTTGATACTGCAGGGATTCGAACCTTGGACAGCTCTATATAAGTTTTGTTTAAAGTGATCGTGTATCAACCTTGGTTATACGGGAAGGGCACTATAACCTGTGCAAGCAGGCCCGCATAAGGACTTTCTCAGTCAGGTCATGACCCCAGATCAGCCCGTTTACATAGATTTTATCCGGTTCTCAGAAGGATAGTGCCTTTAGCAAAAATACCACCGATATTTATATCCTGTGCTTATTATTTAGTAGCTTGTGATAGAATTCGCCCAGGGAAGTAATGCTACTTACCTATTTCTGTTGCCAAGCAGTAATGTGAACATTACTGCATTCCGATTGGTAACTGTAAAGGTCTTTTTTTTATATATAATTTCAAGTGACGGGACGAACAAGTCGTGCGTCTCATGGTAATCGACACGCCTATCCATAACAGTTGCAGTGCCACTCAGAGCTTTAAATCGCAAATATCTGAGGGGCACTGCCTTTGCGCCCGTCACCCTGAGACATAAGTTGACAAGTCCCATGTGCCTGTAATTTCACCAGCACCCTCACCCTTCAAAACCGGAACACAGTAACGGTGACATTACTGCTTGGCGGCAGAAATAGGTAAGGTGGCAGTACTTCTCTGGACGAACTCTTTCACAAGGAGCCCCACTGCTACTAATTTGGTCCTGGAGATCTTTGCTAGGCGTGTCGCTTACCAGCAAGCGCATGATTTGTTCGCCCCGTCACTTAATATAAAAAAAAAGCTTTACTGAAAAAGGCGAAATCAACACGAGTTTGTATTGCAGATTGAGTACAGGCCATGGTGGAGCTCAAAACGATTACTGCTGTGTTTCAATCAAGTACCTGACTCTGCGGAGTGGACCTGGTTGATCAGCGTGATGGCGCTCCTGGCCGCGGTCGTGGTGGTGGTTAACATCCAACACCCGCTCCAACGTGCATTCGAGATTATATACAACATACTGTATGGTTGTCATGCTGTTGTATTGTGCTACCTGGAATGTTCGAAGTCCGTTAACAGAAAGTGGAACAATGGCAGTATGCATCTTTTTAAGTTTATAAATTTGATTGAGTAGCTGATGCAGGTTTGTATTGAAAAATCAGAAGGAAAAGGAATGAAAATACAACGATATACAACTCGGATACGCTTGCCAAAATGGATGTGTGGTGTGATTAGAATATAAGACGTAAATGAGTATAAGATGAAGTTTGAAAATAGCAGTAGTGACAAGAAGTTGATGAAAGTCACGCAGAAGACGTGTGTGTCACTTCTCGGGAGGTGTTACAATCAATGTATATGGCTACAAAAGAAAACCAAATGTGGACGGACTTTGACTATGTGACAGATAATATGAACACGAAGGAAAGAACCTACGTGTGATAGAGAAGAGTAGAAGTAGAAATCACCTATGCGGACCCCAAACAAAGTAATAAGGAAGCGTGTGTGTGTGCTCGACAAATCTCAAACAAGGGGGAATTTCCAGTATTACTTGTAGTTGATTTAATCCCGCCGAGAACACCCTGGATTCAAATTTACAAAACCTAATTGTTCGTACCTCATTGAGTGATATTTGTGAACCGAGAACCGAGATTCGTCGAAGAAATTAAAAGTAAATAAGTACAGATTATTATTTTGTTTTCTATCAACAGTTGTTTATATCTTGGACGTCCTGTCATATTTCCATTACGTCGCGGCATTCATGTTGAGGGGGCAAGTGCTTATCACTAATAACGCCAGGTATTTGGACGTGAAGATAATCTGCTACTACTTGCGTATGCATCGCCCGATTAAATTCCTCTGTAAGTAATTTCGATCTTGTTGAGTGAAACGGATACGGGCAGCCTTAAAATGATCTACATTGAATTGTTCAAGAAGTATTGGCTAGTTTCATTGTTCAGATTATTTTGACGCTATCAGTTAAATGTAAAAGTATTTTGAATCATGTTAAGGATCTTAAGTGTGAATTATGTTATAGTTAAAATAAATTAAATAAGACTACGATGGTATCGATCGTATTATTGAATATAGATAATAAATTAATTTTTAAAGATACCAGAGGCCTTACCTTGAACTCTTATTACAGTTTAGTATGGTTCGTAACGACAAAAATCGGGATGGTGAACTTCATGTTGGTAACAACGATTCGAATACTTCATTGTGAGACCCCTGAGGTACCTGGTTGAGTGAAAAAAAATTTAATACATGCAAAAATTCGTAATTAGCACCTAAAAAGATTCGTAAGGTCCGCTGATTAGTTCAGTAGCTCAGTTGTTGAAGGCGCTTGTTCAAATTCAACCGGATCGAAGGAATTTTTCTTGGTATCTTTGTATTAATATTTAGAATGTTAAAGAATGAAGTTCCCCTCACAAAAATTGCACAGCGTAAAGCCCAATAGACAGGATGACGTCACAGATGTATTTGTGATTCGGTCCACAGCCGATTATAAGCGGATATAGTAGCAGTTACCTATTTCTGCCGCCAAGCAGTAATATCAGCATTACTGTGTTCTAGTCTTGAAGGGTGCTGGTGAAATTACAGGCACATGAGACTCGTCAATTTGTGTCCCAGGGTGACGGGCGCAGTGACAGAGCCCTCAGATCTTTGCGATATAATACTCTGAGTGGCACTGCAAGTGTTATGGACAGGCGTGTAGTTTGCCTTCAGGAGCAGGACTTGTTCGTCCCGTCACTTGATATTAAAAAAAAAAGGATTTACCACAGACACCGAATCGCAAGACGCGAGAGTCGCAAAAAGGGTTGTGTCTTTGATTGTTGGCTGTCCGAGCGGCCAGTCCATTCTGCATTAATTAGTATGGCGGCCCAATATGTGGAACTCTATTAGTTACATATATCAATATCAACATTTCCGCTGCATTAGGATTATGAAGTAACTAGTACTGCGATCGCAGGGGCAATGAACGACAAGAATCCGATACGCAGTGTGGCCGGCACGATGCTAAAGTACATGTACATGTTCTGGTTTCTACGAGTCTCCTTCGCCATCATCTGGGTGGAGCTGCTGAAAGTAAAATTTGATTCTTATCTACATAGAATGAGAACGCAATTTACTTTAGTAATTGTAATTATTTGGCCCCCTAGATTGGTTTTTCATCGGCATTATTTTTTAAGAGTCGTCTAAAGACCAATTTGCTGTAGCAATAGCATTTATTTACGTATACATCTAAGTAATACATTATTTAATACATTCTTTATTCCATCGAATAAATATAGCAAAAATATTAATTTAACAGAAGGTGAGCAAAGGTGGACTTATCTCTAAACGAGATCTCTTCCAGCCAACACAGGGCAGTGAAAGCTAAGGTTACAAGCGGGCAACAGATTGCAAGAGAGAATGAGAGAGAAATATAATAAACTATATAAAATTTACCGTTGCTTACATAAGTATTATAAATAAATAGATTATATAACGCATATTAAGTAACATCAATATACATACACATCAATATATAAAAATAAAATGATTACAAAGAGAGTTCAACAAGAAAGTGCGCCGTCATTCATTTCTGGAAGGAATGGCATATGGGAAGGGAATCTGTTCCACAACTGTGGTCAACGGTGTCATTGATTTTTCTAACGCATACAATGCTGTTGATCATGGTATCCTTCTTGCTATCCTTGCTTATCTGCGAATCTCTCCTCCGGAATCGCACTGGTTTCCTTCATATCTTCGAGGGTGCAAGCAAGCGATTCGTGCTAAAGACTCCTTGTCTAATTAGTCAGACCTAAAGGCAGGTGTCTCCCAAGGTGGAATTCTTTCCCCTCTATTGTTCTTCGTTTTCATCAATTTACTTTCTCTTATCCTCCACAATTCTCACCATCCGTATGCAGATGATCTGCACATATACTAGTATGCGCAGGCCAAGATTAACTGCCTGGATGATGCGATACTAGCGCTTAATGAAGATCTGCGGCACTTATTATGTTGTGAATCTGGGACTATACATTGGTAGTACTTTAAGCTGGAAACCTCAGATTGACTAGATTAGTCAGAAGATCATTGGTACCTTAAGATTCTTCTACCAATTCAAACACTTTTTTCCCATCTCAACAAAAATCCTGTTAGTATAGGCACTGTTTTCCGTATCCTTGATTATGCTGATGTATGGGATATTACCCAGGAACTTCTCAACAAATTAGATCGCTTGCTTAATAGTTGCATTCACTTTATTTATGGACTTCGAAATCACGTGTCCGCATGTCGCAATGAGCTAAAGTGGCTTACGATTCGCCAGGTTTTGTGAATTGAAATAACTTTCCACTCTTTACTCTAATCATTAATGATATATGTGAACCTGGATATTTGAAACGTAAATTTCAATATTTGGGTGCAACCCATATCGCAATCTTCGCTCACACATCAAATTGACTCTTTTAATGCCTTCTCACCGCACTGGTTTTCTTTCTAACTCATTTACTCTTCAGGCAGTACGACTCTGGAACGCTCTACCGCCCCATATTCAAAAAGCGCCGAATAAGCTAGCTTTCAAGCAATTAGTCCGCGATTTCATATTGGAGTCTCAATCTACATCCCATTAGTTTGACATTGCTATATATAAATATGTATATTATATCTATGTGTGTATGTATTATATATTATGTATTCATGTGTATATAGGTTGCTTATATAAGTATATAGTTAGTCATATAGTACTATGTGTTATATTTATATTGTGTTTAAACTATGTATCATAATTATTTATAAACTTCTTCCTGTCTGTTTTAATTATCATGTTATGCACCCCTGTTAATTATTTTCCGATTGACTGGTAGAGAATGCCTAATGGCATAAGTCCACTATTTGTACTGTTTTGTGTGCAATTAAGTTTAAATAAATAAATAAACTGTGCTGCTTGAGAAGAAAAGGAGAAAAAAATTAAGTTTGTTTTACAGCTAGGACGAACTAGCATCTTAATGATGCATGGGCACCTTGACCGAGTGGGACAGCGTAGCAGCTGGAACTGGGAGCGAAGGTAGGATGTGATGATAATGAAGAGGTAATAGTCTATTTATGTCGACAGGATCAAGGGAAACTGCAAGCAGTTCTTAATGAATCTTATAAATCAGCAGTTGAAGCCGGTTTGGGTCAACACTTTGATGATAATTATTTCTTTTGGGGCATCTACACCGTTAGCAAGATGTTCGTGCCTATTGGGTACGTAAGAAGATATTCTAGCCACAATCAATCAAAACAGGAAAAGTATTTGCTGTGATGCTTAAGTAAGTGGGTTGTTCTTCGAAATAAATTATTTTTGTTAAGTTTTCATATATTTTTTAGAACCTTTATGTAAGCTATTTTTATCAAGCCAAATGCAATGTAAGCATACTCTAAAAGATTATTTTATGAAAGGCACGTATTAATTTTCATTATTCTTCGTAATATTTGTAAATTTCTAATTATTCACGTTGATACTAATGACACCACGCACTGAGAATGACTTTAGCTTGTATAATAATGACGCCGTGTTGCAGACAATGATCTAAAATCTTTCATTTTTGGGTATTTAACAATAAAAAACATTTAAGTAATCAAAATATTTATTAAGTATATTATATAATATTTATTTATTAAACAAAGGATTCAAAGTAAATGACAATCTTAAATTATTAGCGTGAGGCGATAAATACGTAACTGTGAAGCTAAGTAGGTACTTAGATATTTCTTAAAAACAAACTGTCACACTCAAATAACTTAATCATCTAGCTAATAAAGGACTCAGTCTCGTATTATAGAACGTCTACCAAGACTCAAGCGTTACTTAAAAATAGTTTCAACCAATCAACTGGTTTGAATCTAATTTTAAGTAATGCTTGAGTATTAATCAAATAAAAAAAAAATAGTTTCAAGAAATCAACTGGCTTGGATCTACTTTTAAGTAATTCTTGAGTACTGATGAAATAAAAAAAATAGTTTCAACCAATCAACTGACTTGAATCTAGTTTTAAGTAATGCTTTAGTATTGAGCTATGTTCTGTAATACGGGATTTAGTTTTTCTTTGGTAATAGTAATTTGGTAATTATTTAAAAAAATCACAGATTAACTTCTTCAATTAAGGACATAATTATTAAGAGAGTTCCACATATTTTAGCTACGTGATGTATATCTCTTAAAAATATTCATATCTGCATCCGCATTGCGTCCTCATCCCCGTAATATCCTTGATCTACACACAGGATAGACAAATATTAAGTTTCAAATAGTATACTTTTACTTACAATTTTAGGATTCAAAAGATTTCACGCAAAAAATATCACGTATTATCATCTTAATTCCAATCGCAATTATTATCAACTAAATTGGAATAATCAAAATGGGTCAATTTTCACTGAAGCTGAGTCTTATTAGTGACATCAATAAGAACATTAGAAATAATCTGAATTTTGTTTTGATTTTGAGATTTACGCTTAGTGTTTGCCAGGGGAGTTACACAAGAATCAAGATCGTCGTTCTGATTTCTAAAGGACTTATTATTGATATAACCCAGATGCTTACCATGGGAGCAAATTTCACCAGCATCACATAGGAAGCAACTCATATTTCTCATAGTGATTTTAGGTCTGAACGCGTCCCAAAGAACCTGATGTACAGAAAGGGTGCCCCTGAATGGTTTCAACTGCTCAGGAATCAATCTCTCCCTCTGAATTATGTCTTGCTCTGAAACTCTTTGAATTATAATATTTTCTAATCTTGATTCCATGATTTTGTAAAACTCATCAAAATTTCCAACATCTGAACCAAAATGCACCATTTGATCTGCTACTCTTTTTATTGTACCACCAACGCCATCAGGAGCACCCTTTCCGTGCCCAGCTTCAGAATAATTCCAGGTTATTCTAGTTATATTACTGTGTTGGGACGACAATTGACTGATAATATAAAACATATATTTATTCCGGTATTGCGATGACGGCGAATCGGATAAGTGCCGACAATGATGTAGCATAGAATGACGAGTTGAGGAAAAAACCTGTATGGACTTGTCTGTGAGCATTAAAAAACCGTTATGATTAGACTAAATGAATTCATTTGCCACTGGCTATTGAATAAAATACAAACGAAAATATTACGTATGTGCATTTAAGGAGTTTAGGTTGAAACACAAATGATATTTTTAATGACAAAATGTGAAGAACTATAAAAAATTACTTACAGCTCTCAGACCCGCACGTGCTCGTTCACCAATAGGTCTCCGCCGACTGAAGGCCCCTCCCGCACACCCGGGAAGGTGTATTAAAGATGCGTTCGAAAATGCGTCGTTCAATAATAAGATTTAACAACGTTACTGCGACAAATGACGTTTTTCTTGTAGCAATAATTTGAATTGAAGTTTAAGTTAACCATGCAAAGTATTTGAAGAGGTTTTTATTTTAAACGAAGGTTAATTTATTAAACTTTCATACATAAAATTTTTAGAATGTATAAGTATTTAATAAATTATTTGTGAACAAATGTTGTGTTAAGAGACGTCATAGGAATAGGAGTAAAATGACGTTTAGCGACATTTTTGATTTTTTTTTCATAAATTAAACCAAAGATGTATTTTTTAAACTGGGTAACATGTAAAATAATGGTAAATATATATAAAAAGCTTATTAATTGTGTCATGAAATTTTAGTATATTAAAATAATTGACCGGAAGACGTTTTTTTGCCCCTTTTGAAGAACAACCCAAATACAACTCGATTAATTGCGCTCTTTAGGTTTTTTTTCCGGATAGTATACATTTTACAGAAAAGCAAACTTGCGGCCAAACTGGAAACAGTTTGTTGGCGAGCATGCTCTTACACAATTATAGTCTTCTTAATAATTAACTAAGTACCTAACAGTGATAAGGTATGTACTTCTCATGAAAGTCAGACTTACTTAATAAACAAAGCAACAATTACAATGATGCTAGGTCAGAATACAGTCCTTAAGTCTTTAGATTAAAGTTTTTCCTTTTGAAATTTTCGTAAATAACATAGCGGGAAATAAAATAATGATTGAAATAGAACTACAACTTTCTGTTACACTCTGTATGTGCATTAATGATGTTGGATGAAAAGGTCCGGGCAACCTCTACAGCGATGATTCCCAAAGTATTATAAACATTGATCCCCAGGGGTCCACTTAAACATACAAGGGGTCCATGTCAGCGAAAAAAAATAGAGACTGCATGAGACGTTAATGGGTGTCCACAAGAGTGAAAGTAGGTTAAAACCCAAAAAAGTTAGGCTTTGGTTTTTGCCCAAAAATATTAATAACCAGGCGGGTTGATTTGGTTTTAACCCACTACCCTTCTCTGGACCGACCGTCTGATGCCACATACACACAAATAAATTCTTCAAAGCTTGCGTCCGAGTAAAAAACTTTAACGGATCCTCTAGGTTTATAAGATTTTCTTGAAAATTTCATGACATTTGCAGTCCACAAAACATGCCCGCCAACATCTTGGAGCGCTTCACGTACTTGGTGATCATACTTACTGGAACATTGGTAGTGATTGGCCTCGCCGTCGCCACCATGGCTATCGTCTTGTCGGTCTATTTGAAACATGAAGAGGCTTTTCGGGCCAGGTTTAAACTCATTATGCGAGATATGGTACGTAACAGTTCGCTAATGCCAAATGCATCAGAGACAATTGTTAAAATTAGTATATATAATAAAACTGATAATATAAAGGTGAATGTGAACGAGATGAGTTTAATTGATTGATGATTAAACAATGTTCCTTCAGAAAGAGACGCATATGCCGATGGAGCTACAAAACAAAGTGGAGTCCTTTTACCGCATGTACTGGCACAAACAGAACGGCGTCTCAGACTCACAGTTGCTGCGCATATTTCCACCGGCGTTCTCTAACATCGTATTCTCTGAAATATACTTCGAGGCCCAGCAAAAGGTATAAGAGGGACGTACTGTGATTGATACTGATTTCGAAACTATAGTAAATATCGTGACATTCAATAAAAACTTAAAAATTGGAATTATTAAATCGACATCTCTAGTCAGCTGCTGGTATTTGGAAAGATAACTGGTTGAGTGAAGAAAAGCTTTCATAAATTTCTCACAGATGACGCTAAGGCAAAATGTCGTTAGAAACCAAAAATAAATATTGCAACAAGCACATAGAAAAAATCGTAAAGTCCTCTAGTTCGTCCCGTGGCTTAGTTGACATAGTGTCTGACGTAGCTATCCATTATCCAGCTGGACTGAAGGAATTTTTTCTTAGTCTTCGATCTTTGTATTAATAATTATAGTAAATTTCTTGATCAAGAAATTTATAGGGCCGAGGACCACATTCGCTGCGAGCACTTCCCTCCAATTCAGATATTACCGATACAGATGCATTGCTTCGTGTGGCGCATTTAGATTCATAGCCGTTAGAAAGACATTTATTATCGAATCGAAATCTGTAATTTCAGAGTCGTGTGTTACGCGATCTATCGACTTCCTTTTTGTCCGAGATTGCCAAAGTGATGACCACTACTAATTATATTCCCGGTGATCCAATCATAAAGCGCAATTCCACAAAGTCTTCTATAATCTACATTACATACGGAGATGTTGAGGCGAGTATAAATCATGCTTATCAGAATGTCGATGCTATGATCCCTGATGGCTGTTTTGGTTTTCATGGCTACTAAAACTAACGAAGATTACGATTGTTTAAAAAGAGATTAGTTTTAACACATAGACAACCACAAATTACACCCAAACTCACGAGAGAAATAAATGTAGGTCATACAAATATTTCTCCCGGCCGGGAATCGAACCTGGGACCTCTGCGCGGCAGTCGTCCACCTCGTGTACCTCGGCATGGTAACCGTTCGACCACGGAGGCAGTTTATTTAGTGCTTATTATATATAATCTGAGGCGAGGAAATGTGCTTCTCAACCATAATAATCGCCTAATTGTACTTCTTTGTAAAAGCAATGATATTGGGCATTTCTTAGATGCTGACAGCAGAGGACGACTTAACGCCTATCTTACGTTTTTCCCGTGGCACGATTTTGAATGGCTGCGGCGGATGTCCGCCAGCCGGATGTGCACGCTCTCACGTCGAGATCCGAGCCGCTACCTTTTGTACGACCCTTGAATTACGCACCGCCGATTTGTGGAAAGTTATTGCCAAATTTGGCAAGGGCAATGCCCAAGCGTTTATCATACTCTCCGCATTCGAGGTCAGTTTATATTATTGATATGATCATAGTTAATATGACGGAAAGCTCTGGAGGGGCATTTATGGAGAAACCGTATTCCATAATTGACGCTCGAACTTTACTCAATGAAACAATAATCAGTTTATTAACTTCTATTCAGGAAACTTAACATCCATATACGTAACTGTAAAATATATCGCGATTGATTTGTTTAATTAGGATGCACTTCAAGGCCATTCCAAATAACAAAGAAACTTCGCCGGCGGTTTTCCCTGCTTGCTTACACACCACACAGTCAATAATAATATTAATACGTATAACAGTTGGCTAACCTGTCATGCCAGGAGCGCCAACATTGCAACATTAGGTGTTACTCTTTTAATAAATTATCTAGTAGCGATAGGAAATGAAACTATTTTTCCGGATTTAAATCGCGTATATTTGTTTTTTCAAACAAACCAAAACAAAAGAGGTGTGTTTGAAAAAACAAATATACGCGATTTAAATCCGGAAAAATAGTTTCATTTCCTATGTGTAACAATCGCGAAAACCTAAGAACTCGATATCTAGTAGCGACCTCTAGAATTATCTATTCTATTAATATTAGCGCCACCTATTTTTTAGAAATAACAAGTCAATGTAACATTCCCATCGAGTATATAACCAGAAATAGAGACGAAATGTTATTTAATTTGTTTGAAAACTATTCTGCCATATTATTACGGTGACAACTGCGCTCCGATTGGCTAGCCCGAGTTCGAAACAATTGATGGGTGTCGTCAACTGTTTCACTTCAAATCGATTAGTTAACTTGAGCTTTGCCATAATGGACGAAAATTGCTAAATTACATATTTAATATTTAATTACCGATGAAATGTGATTCCGTTTGTTTTGTAATTAGATGTTTTGCTGTTTTTCCCACACCACCGAATAGCATAGCACGGCATTGTTAGAGATATTATTTTTATTACAATAAATACAGATCTTTATTACACTAAATAGAGCAAATTTTTTGTAATGTATGGAGACGTACACACAGGTCAGTAGTTGGCCTGTCTATATTTCATGCAAACGAGAGTTGATATTTATAAGAGCTGTATCGCTAATGTGTTACCAGGAATATATGGCCCTTATTTCGTCTTTATTTCTGGTTATATACTCGACGACCATTCCATTTCAAATCAATAACTATCATAACGAGGTTATAAATTAAATGCGCTGTTTGTAGTTCGCTCCGTGAATGTCATCGTAATGTCATCCATCTTCTAATAAAATTATGATTTTCAGGAACACCTTGCGAGTGTGATGAGGCACTACAGAGCCCGAAAACACGTAATTGTGAAGTAAATTTTTTGGCAATCCTTTAAAAAAAAAACTTAATAAAATACATATTCGTTTATAAAAGCAATGGGTAACGTTTTGTATAATAGGTATAAAAGCAGCATCTTGCAGTTTAAACGCAACCTGATGGATCTGAGGGAAGCTCGGGACGCCAATGGCCGCCAGCTGCTGGCGCGCAATGACGCGTTTTTGGACATCGCCGGGTGTTACATTATGAGGAATGTGAGAATGACTACTACTACATTCTCCTAACTGTTTCGTCTACGGCAACAGCTTTGACTCTACTGTTGGTGGCGCATGTAACCAATCTTATTGGCAACCTGTAGTAGTGTGAACTGATAGCCACAGGTGGTCGTGCTTTCAGCTCGTCACGTCTGACAATTCGTCGACGGGTTTCGAATTGTGAAAAGATCTCCATTTGGGACGATCAATAGCCTGCTCCTCCCACTCTATTGCGTCAATGTGAGAATGAATATTTGATTTATTTATTGGTATTACAAAATGGATATCAATATAGAAAAAAGGATACGTCTATTTTGGTTCATCGCTAATAACAAGGGTGTCAGATGTTTTGAATTTTTGAACGTAAAACTTGAGAAACGTAAATAAAAAATTTGATAGGAATGTAGAAATTTTGACATACAGCATATTGCTTTGGGGTGATGCCGCCGATATTAATGGTTTTTGTTTTGCAAAACGTAAGTGCAACTGGACCTAGAGTGTCTCCAGTTCATTTCAGGGAGGTCAGCGTAGTGAACGAGCAGTAGCTTAAAACATGACGTTTTCAAGCATTGACTTACAAATAAATGGATGACGGGTATAATACAAAAACCACGAAAAAATGTCCCCAAGTCAACCTATTTAAACGTAGTGACATGTAAAGGAATATGAAAAAGCTAAAACGTTGAATTTAAATTGTAATGTCATCGCAGTGCTGTCTAATTTTGCTTGCTTTGCTGTCAGTCGAACAAACAAAGACTAAAGCGTGAATGACGCTCTGTATACGATTTTAACGCCCTATAAGTTCGGACACTTTTTAGCGCGGACCCGACGTCCATATAATTGTAAGTCAACGATCTAGCCATTATAATTTTACTTTGGAAAGTAAGTTACTCCTACTGAACCTTGCAGGGTTTTGGTTTGAGACGAGAGAAAATAATTTTTTATTATTAAAATTTGAGTCGCGATAAATGTTAGTAGACCCCCGCTTCTGAGACATTCGCCCGATCTAAGAATTTTCACTAACTCAGGCGCCCCGCAATACTGTACTGCATTTCGCGCGCGTAAATTGTCAAACCAAAAGACTGTGTTGCTGTGTACCGTGTTATGTCAAAATAATCTCTAAATTTTAAAGCTTACAGTGTATTTTAGTTCTTAATATCTCATTCAAAAACACTAATACCGCCAAAGTTGAAATGTCAGGGTACAGATTAGGCCTAGAGAAATGAGCGCTGTCCAATCAAAAACACTGTAAGTCAATGTTTTCAAGTGTAAAAATTTTACATAAGGAATATTGGTAGGTCAATGTATGGAATAAATGATTACTTGATTTTGACTCGTAAGAGATAAGCATCAATCAAATTATAAGTAGAGGGGTTCAGACCCAAACAATGATAACGTAAACGCCTAGTGTACATTATAATTAACATTTTGCATTCAAATTTAACGATAAAAAATCCCAGTTACATTTTTCATACAAAACTGGAATTCGAACGAAGTTCAATTATTCGAAGATTAGCACTCCTGGAACGGTATAATAACTCTAAAGTCTTTATGTAGTCCTAAATCAGCATTTTTTTTATCAATTTTCTAAATAATATAACGAAATGAATTGTAAAATGTTGCTCTCGAGTAACTTCTTACGATTCTGCTGTTTGACATAACAGCAATTCCTATTTTGTGGATCATTTTACGCATTTCCATTATATTATATAAATTGATAGCAATTCATAATATTAATGTGTCAAAGGACTTCTTTGCGATTTGAAATATGAATCGTATTAAGATCGTATTATGATTTTGCCAATGCGGCCTTTTTAGCCCTACAGGGCATAGTTGCTTGGGTCTGAAGCACGTAATGTTTAGTATGTATACATTTTAATGTTTAATAGGCGTAGAGCGCTTTGTTCATTGCAATTTAATGGGTCTTAGGGGGTTAAGGAAAAATTCATTCCATCTGGCTGGCCTCAAACCAGCGTCTGTTGCCACACCGGGGCCACCGCTGTTACCAATTGACTTACAGTCTCGATAAAAAAAAACCTTATCTTACCAACCGATCTATCCGTCAAGTCTCGATCAGTAGATTAGTTGGTAAGAAGTTTTTTTGTGTTATTCGATCTTTGTGATAATGTATCAATTATAATAATTTAAATCAGTGTGATGATTTCAATGGTAGTTTGCTTATCTATATTTATATTTGCCTTAGAATAATAACGCATAGGATGATAGTTTCTCATGAAACGAACTGTCACAAGTGAAGCAAAAATCAAATTCATGTAGGCGTAAGCAACTTGTATCTACGCTCGTCGGCACGCACACAAATATACAAATGATGATGCCATGGAATAACATTTCCCTCAAAAATGCAAGTTGACCTTGAGCACTGACGGCCCGCCCGCTCGTGTAGGCCCATTGGGAGCGCTTCAATTTGCCTCACTTAGCGTTTGCGGGCTAGGTTTCTATACGTTATTATTCTAAGGTATTTGCGCTACTTGCCTTATTATGTCTAGTAGGATAAAATTATCTCATCCAAAATAAACATTTTGCAGCGAGTAGACACTACATTGAGAGACGAGGGAGATGAAATTTGCCTACGATCAACTTTTCCTTGCATCTTGCAACCTAGCTCGTCACTGCAGGCGGCTTGGCAGGGCTTCGTGGCACTGATAATTTTCATTGTGTCTTTGGTAGGAATTGTTTAAATTGTACTTTAATTAGTACAAAATTTGAACTTGAGTAAATACTTTCAACTGTTTCAGACTCACCCATACTTCCACGTGCATGTAAAAACAATACCTCCCCTTTTTCGATTCTTCGACTACGTAGTGACGGTTATTTTCATTTTAGACATAGCGGCACATCTCTCGACTGGTGATAAAATTGAAGAAGGTACTTGTTGTAATTATTTTGGCAGGGTGTAATAAAACCGTCTATAGTATGAATCATTATTTAGATGTTCTAAATGTAAACAAAGAAATATCATGAAAAGAGTGCCGTCGTGCTAAACTTTCTATTTTTAACGGAATTGGAGAAGGTTTTCATTTCCTACAATATTATCTATTAGAAAATATTAACAATAAACAAAATCGTTAACAACCAGATACAATAATTTAACAAACGCAATAGACACAAACCCGACTGAAGAGAAGGGAGTATATTATTCTTGTCTGCATGACATAGAAGCTGATGATATACTGCCTTTTCTAGAATTTTGGAAAGAAAAGGCAGTACACTAATAGGCCTAAGATCTTTTAGTTCACTGGGATTGTCAACCTTAGGCAGTGGAGTGACCAATGCTTCCTTCTACAGTCTAGGAACCCTACCTGTCAAAATGGACCTATTCACAATCGCAGTGATTATCGACAAGGTCTTTGGTAACGTCAACATAATCATGTCACGGCTAATATTGTCACACCCTATTGCATTTGACTTGACTGACAAGATATATTTCGAAACATCCATTTCCGTAATAGGTTGAAGAGTGAAGGAATCAGCCCCAAAACTAGAAGTCTCAAATTTACCTCTTGCCATTATTAGAAAAATCGTGCCCGCCATCTTGGATTTAGAAATGAGTGCCAAATTCGTGTTGAGCATTCCCAAATACCTCAAAAAAGATACCCATATTGCATTTTTTGAAAAATCGTCTGCGCCATCTTGGATTTACAAATAAGTGCTATATTCGTAATGAGCACCCCAAAATATCTCGAAAACGATACCCAACTTGCCATTATTTGAGAAATCGTGCCCGCCATGTTACACTTAGAAAAGTCGTGTTAGCCATCATGTATTCAGATGTAAATGCCATCCCCGTAAGGATAACCAAAAATAAATTCTTGAAAATTCTTGGCAACCATCTTGGATTTAGAAATTAATGCCACATTCTAAACAAGCACTCCCAAACATCTCGAAAACGTCTATAACTCTCGTTGTCGATCGACAATGTCGATTATACGTTGTCGATTATAATAATACGTTCCGGTATTCTTTTTAATTTTTTTTCTCCAGTTTTAACAAAATAAGTGAAAGTCACGTTTCTTCGTCAGAATCCATCGTGTAACTGAGTCGAAAGATAAAACATCACTAAAAATTTGGTCGCACTTTAGCAGCGCGACAGTCGCGCGGCCGCCGCGCGGTTGCAGCGCGTTCGCCGCGCGACCGCCGCGCGGCTGCAGCGCTGCTGCAGCGCGGCTAACAGCAGCTAATTTGAACGCGCCCATATAATACTACTTTACTACGCCACAGTAATAAATGAAAATTAAAAAGTGAGTAATTTCTCATTCATGGGAGCCGGCTCTACGTCTCCCTAATTTAAAAAGAAGAAGAAAAAATTATACACTCGTGGAAATCGCAATATTTGCCATCGAGGATAAACTCTAATAAATTTCACGTCGAATATATACTGTAACTTTCCAATTTATTATAAACAAATATGTTTTCTTGGGAATACAAAATGTGTTTCAATTTTTCTTATCATTAATGTCAATTCAACTAAAAGCCTCCTAATGACAAAAGTTCATACCGCATCACCTTCATCCTTCGCACACGTGAGAAGGGGCTCCTGTCGGATTGGAGTGTACACAGTGAAGTAACCTGTGCATCTCCGTTTTAGCAAAAAATCGACTTAAATACCAATTTCAGTGCTACTAAATCGTTCTCATTCATGTAAAGCAATCTATCTAAATAAATATTAAGTCATAGTTTTATAAACTTTATTGTACATTAATTAGACGAAGTGAACTTTAAAATCCACGCATTTTTATAACGGTCCAGCATATTTTACGACTTTGACAACTAAAAATGTATCCAAATATCATTCTTGTCACTCTCATTCTTGTCTACTTTTAAGTCAAATAGTTGCGTTAAGCGGAACATTTACTTTAAATATAACAATTAGACGGTGATAATGGCAAAGATGATGATGGTGGTGGTGATGATGATGATATATTGATGTACAATAAAGTTTATATGACATTAACAAAATACTTATTTAGATTTATTTATTTATCACATATAGATAGATAGATAGCCATAGATAGAAGGATTTTGATATAAGAAGTGATATTAAAATATTTGTTACATGTTAAATGTTCTTTTGTGAACGATAAAATGTGTGTTGTAATAATATTTTCTCATTACTGTGCCGTCTTTCTCATTTATGTTTATGAGAAAATCATTCGTGTTCCTGCAATCTCATTCGTGTGACCTAATATATTGTTATGTTTCACTTAAATATTTCTTTGATTTAATTATTATTGACATTGTTTGAACTTAGTTGTACATTTAAGACCAAAAAAGAGTTTTACAAAAATCACTCAAAAAGTGCTATTGAAATTCGGAAAGTGAAATCCAGCCAATAACTGGGCGGTCGCCACGCGGCGGCCGCGAGAAAACTGTCACGTCGTGTAACTGGGCGCTAAGGGCGCTGGTGAAGTTACATGGGACTTGTTAACTTATGTCGCAGAGTGATGGGTGCAGTGGCAGCGACTCTCAGATCCTTGCGATTTAAAGCTCTGAGTGTAACAACAGCTGTTATGAGTAGGCGTGCCGTTTTCCTCGGCGCACGATTAGTTCGTCCCGTCGCTTGATAACATAAAAAATGTCCATTGTTGGACTATTTTATGACAATTTATTTATAGTTAATGAATGAATGAAATGCAGTGTCAATTTGTAAATTGATATTCCCATATGTGTCTCAGGAGTGCCAATAACGTTCAAGCAGACGTCGACTCAGCAGATGAAGAGCTTTTGGTTTGCCCTGGACGTTCTTAGCGCATTGCCCATATTCGAGTTCATAGGCGACGGGACCTTCGCCGGCATCAACAAAATGCTTAA
>NW_020655574.1:0-17061 GCF_003589595.1 Hyposmocoma kahamanoa | reverse complement strand
AATTAGATTTGAAAGATTATAAGGGTTCTGTTCAAACGATATAACAATAGACATATTTTTGATCGAAATGACGCTCAGGGGATATAATTATTTTATGGTTGGTGCTCATAAAAATATTTGATATGATCTAGCTTGACGTAAAGTATAGTCGAGTATAATAAACGATTGATACAACTTTTAATCTAATGTACTAATGGTATAATGTGCATTTTATATAATCGTTTTAGATATAAAATGATTTTTTTTTGTGATAGATAATAACATTCCTAACAACTTTTATTCTTGCATAATTTTGAAAAGTTGATAGTTTCGGGGAAAAAAAATTTTTTTTTGTATGGAGAAATAGACATTTTATTTTTTTCTCAAAACATATTTCGTCTGCATGTACTTGCGGCTTTGTAAGTAAAGGTGCGGCAATATTGCCAACTTTTTTATGTACGTTTTTAACAAAATACATGAGCTTCGACTAAAGAAAAAATAATTTTAGTGTAATTTAGAGAGTGTTATAACAATAATACGAATGTTAAGTAGAAACTAGTATATTGTGTTAAAAAATAAATAACAAATCTTAGAATTGGCCATCATTTCACTCGTAAAACCGCAAGTGCCTGCAGATGGATTATTTTTTTCTTGATAGAGAATTATTGGACCTATACTGTAAATAAACCACACACTTTACATATTCCGACATTTCGAGATAAAAATAAAATGTTTATTTCTCCAAACAAAAATAAAACTATAATTTTTTTTCTCTGAAACAATCAGCTTTTCAAGAAATTACATAGCCGCTCACGCGATACATGCAGCCATAGACGCATACCACACCGAGAGGTGCCGGTGATGATTTTATACCGATTTATCGGATATCGAAGTTATAACAGGTAAAAGAACTAATACTAATTGCTATTTCGGTAACTACTCTAGCAAACCATAAAGTTTTTAATGCCTGGGTCTGTCATTTAAAAAAAATAAACAACTTCAAAAATACGTCACGACAATCGTGTGTGTTATTGTTTGGGCTGGTGATTTCGGTGTTTATTTATTGAAAACATACCGTAGCGTTTTTTAACTTTACCCTGAATATAAATGTCTATAAACTATACTTTAAGGAGTAATTTCATGGTAAACGTTAGAACCACTCAAACGGAATATTATCATATTTACCCAACTACACCAAAAATTTCATTACTGCTTTTTAAGTGCAGGATTTGCGGTGTATTACTGCATTTTATTTGAGATGTTTTTGTTGTAGTACGGAGGGTATTTATTTAGCAATGCAGAATAATAATTTTTATTTATAAAAACTTGTATTTAAACTGAATGTATTTAATCTAATTTGCGAAACCAAATAGCTGCCAATTTGCGGTAGGATGAGCGCATCGCGTGAGCGGATAAGAATAAAAGTTATCAGGAATGTTCCTCTAGCTCAGCTATGTTTTATACTCAGTATTTGCTTCTATGTCACTTAATAGCCGATACAACAAACGCAAATTGAAATATATATATATATATAGTAAAATTAAGGATATACACTGATACCGCACGAAAACACGATTCCTACAAATTTTCTCGATAGAAAAAAAACACAAACTTACTTCGAAATTTTACAACCGCTGCATACAATAGGTAATTTACATATACCAATGATTTTTTTTTTATATCAGCTGTACTAAATATAATACGTCTACGATATACATTTTTCAAATAATTTTGATATAAAGCCAGTGTTGCTCGACCTAAACAAAGTAACCGCACGGGAAATATTTGAATTCGGTCTGTGGTTGTAGCGACTCATAACAGGCGTTCATGGTGTTCACGGGGAATATAAAAAACTAAGATATTTGAAAAACAAAAAACAAGCACGGAAACGCAAGCGGGAACGCAACATGGCCGCCGGAAGTTACGTTGAGGGTTCTCAAGTTTTTTTTTAAATTGCGTGTTTCCTTGAGATTGTGGTTTTGCGGTTTTAAAGCTTTTTCCTTTTTATAATGCGACGTGTGTAATTTTTTAAGTACTTTCTTTTGTATTAAATGAAGGAGTGAATGACCCTTGAATGTTCTTGAGTTTCTTTTTTACCGACTTCAAAGAAGAAGGAAGTTCTGAGTTCGAATGTATTTCTTTTTTTGTTACCGATTACTCCGGCGGCATTTGTGAACCGATTTTGATGATTCTTTTTGTTGCAATGAGGGTACCTCAATATTGGTGCCATTTAAATTTAGAGAAGAACGTATTCCACCTGTAAAGATAGCAAACTTGAAGATAAACCAGGTTTATTGGATTTCAATCATTTTCCTTTAACCGTTTTCATTAAAACTTGGCAAAAAGATGTGATTAATTACACAAACTTTTAAAGTTTCGGTTAATTTTTTGTGTAATTATTTTCTTCTTTCGTATATAATTGTGAAAGTGTACGCGAAATAATAATTGTTAATATAATTCTAAAAATATTATAGAAATCTCTTAGTTTTAAGGAACAATATAAAACTATCAAAATTCATCTACAGGCCGACTTCACCCACTGGATGTTGGCCTCCCGTCACCGAGTATATAACCAGAAATAGAGACGAAATGTCGTTTAATTTATTTAAAAACTATTCTGCCATAAAATATCATTACCGTGACAACTGCGCTCCGATTGGCCAGCCCGAGTTCGTAACAATTGACGGGTGTCGAAAACTGTTTCACTACAAATCGACCACTTAACTTGAGCTTTGCTATAATGGACGAAAATTGCAAAATTACATACTTAATATTTAATTACCGATGAAATTTGATTCCGTTTGTTTTGTAATTAGATGTTTTGCTGTTTTTCCCACAGCACCGAATAGAACAGCACGGCATTGTTAGATATTATCTTTATTACAATAAATACAGAATATTTTTTGGAATATACGGAGACGTACACACAGGTCAGTAGTTGGCCTGTCTATATTTCAGTGCAAACGAGAGTTGATATTTACAAGAGCTATATCGCTAACGTGTTACCAGGAATATATGGCCCTTATTTCGTCTCTATTTCTGGTTATATACTCGATACCTCTCGTAGTTTGTGCCGTCCACCACGCTCCTGTGCTAATCTCACCCATCTACTGCCCGCAACTTTGACAATGTTGTCTACCCATCTCGCTACAGGACGTCTCACGCTTCTATAATCATTTCTTGGCCACCGTTATAGCCTTACTCTACCTGTATTCACCACGTCTCTCAACGTGTCCCGCCCAGCTCCATTTTAAACTCGTTATCCGACTTCCTATGTCCTGGACCTTAGTTTGTCTACGGATTTCAGAATTCGGAATTCGATCAATAAGTTTCATGCCGAGTGTTACATATACCAACCTTAAGTAAAAAGCTGAGATTGCATTAGGATATTTCAACATCGATTCCAGCACGCAGCGATCAGGCCTCGCATCAGCAATATCGAAACGCGTGTAACCTAGTTTATAAAATTCATTATTAATTACATTTTATTTTTTGGCATTGTGATTCTAACATCGAACGCAAACACTTATAATTTAGCTTAGGAATAATTTCAATAAAATTTTAGTTTTTTAAAATCTTTTTGGTATTTTTTTAAGTCCTCCGGCCGTAGCCTTAGTAATTCGAGGTTGAGTCTTAAGTTACTTTATACAAATCAATATTTTTTGCGTAGCTCAGAACAGACCTAAATATCTATGGATTTAATTTATTATAAGTCCGATGAATGTTTCAGGAACATAAAGTCCTAATATATAGAATAAAAGACCAAAGCTGTGTAACAATTTACTTTATGAAAGGTTAGCAGCAATAGAGCTCCTTCGAATTCGTCCAGAGAAACATTGCCACCTTACCTATTCCTGCCTACTGCGTTCCGGTTTAGAAGGGTGCTGGTGAAATTACAGGCACTTACTAGACAACTTATGTCTCAGGGTGACGGAGTATAAAACCGAATGAAGCAGTGGCACACGTCACACCTTACGTACAAAAAAGCCTGACAGAAAAGTAATAGCAATCATTTATTATTACATATTATAAACTACTTAAAACTATAGGCGCTGTTGCCTTTCTTTAGCTCCACGTAGGGCCGGTTCCTGACCAGGGAGCCTACCACAACCTCTTAAAACAATATTATTTTAACCTTACATTGACTTTTTGTACCATAACGCGCTTAAAGTAAGCTTATTGTAATGTTAAAACTATGATGTTTTATGGGCAGCTTTGTGACTATTCATTCACTCAGTTCGTACTATGACGCGACTTTGACATTAAAGAAATATTGCTCTTATGTCAAATTTAGCAATCTTAAAATAGTTACACGGATGCAATGGAAACAAAATTATTTTCAGTTTTATTGTCTTAATATTGATTTGATAAGTTGAACTTATTTATTTACATATATCTCTTCAATATTTTGTTTATTTTTTATTTAATAGCACAAAGGAAATAATTTATCGTAAAATAAAAATACGCGACATTTATTTCGTAAAATTACGACAGCGCCATCTATATGCTCCTTGGCGAAACTAACTGTTGACACTAGACTATGGTTCCAAATTCACAACGTAACTATCAAGACTCAGCTTGTTTTATTTATTTTTCTTCATGAAAATGCGGAATAATAATTGAAAACAACGTAATTTTAATAGATTTCATTGTCACATACTTTTCTTTTTTTTTTGCAGTTAAAATTCTCTGAATGTAAATAATGTTAAGTACTTTAACATTATACTACGATAACACGATTCGGATCATCAAAAAAGAAAGAGATGGCATTATACAGTTCATATAGCGTTATTTCTTTCCTACTTTTAGTAAGGAATTGACAATATTGGGAAATCATTCGTTCTTTCAGTCACCTCAGCAATAAAACATTACTTGGTTGACAGGTTTGTCATGGTACGAAAATGAGTAATATTACAATAAGCTTACTTTATGCTTACATTGAAATAAGATTGTTTTTGGAAAGGTTATGGTAGGCCCCCAGGTACACGGAGTATGGATCTTATGAGTGGAGTTGGTGGGGCCGCAACAATGTTCGTTTAAATTTTTTTGCTCGCTGCTTTTGCAAATTTAAAATGATCACTTAAACACATGACGTTTTTAAAATTGTAATGTAAGTTTTGGTCGACGGAGATTTTTTCATTTGAGTTGAAATTTTTTCACGATTTCCTGCAGCGCAATTCGATTTGGGATTACTCCAAAGTGAAACTGCGAAACAAATTTACAAAGCGGTAGGTAACTCAATGTTGTAGTTTCGAGAAAAAGGTAAAGTTTCAATGTTTCGTTTTGCTGTCACGGACAATTTATTTATTGAATGTCTTTTTTTTTCTATAACTGAGAAATCGGAGAATTTTACGTCTAGAATGAGAGTAGCACAGAGAGCCATGGAGCATGCCATGCTCGGCATCAAGCTTCTAGACCGAGTTCCCAATGTCCAGATTCGAAGTCGAACAAAGGTAAAGGACGTGGAAAAGGACGCATCACGAAGCTAAAGTGGAGCTCAACAGGGCACCTAATACGGAGACAAGATGACAGATGGAGTAAAGCGATAACTGAGTGGCGTCCAAGGACTGGATACAGGAACATCGGGCGTCCTGCGGCGAGATGGGCGGATGACATAGCAGGAATTGGGAACCTGGATGAGATTAGCACGGGATCGTGGGGAGTGGCACAGAAACTTGGAGGCCTACACTCAGCAGTGGGTGAAGTCAGGCTGTATATGATGGTGATGAAAGGGTTCACATTAGCAGGCTTAGTATGAACCCGACGACAATTCTCTTGTGGAGTCGAAGCTACAAAATCTCGACAATCGCAGAAAAGTAGCTTGCTTGTCGGTTTTCTATCGGATATATTTCGGAGTGTGCGCAGTAACTTTTCAATTTGGTTCCACACTCATCGTTCCTCATTCGGTCGACTAGAACGTCCGGAACACTCCATCCTTATGTCGTTGATATACCACCATTTAGCAATAAGGGCTTTGCTTCTTCCTTTCTGATGCGTGCGGCAAAGGACTGGAATACTCTACCGGCTTATCTGTGTTTCCCGAAAACATCGAGTATATAACCAGAAATAGAGACGAAATGTCATTTATTTGTTTGAAAACTATTCTGCCATATCATTACTGTGACAACTGCGCTCCGATTGGCTAGCCGGAGTTCGAAACAATTGACGGGTGTCGTCAACTGTTTCACTTTAAAACGACCACTTAACTTGAGCTTTGCTATAATGGACGAAAATTGCAAAATTACATATTTAATATTTAATTACCGATGAAATGTGATTCCGTTTGTTTTGTTCTTAGATGTTTTGCTGTTTTTTCCACACCACCGAATAGAACAGCACGGCATTATTAGAGACATTATCTTTATTACAATAAATACTGAATATTTTTTGGAATATACGGAGACGTACGCACAGGTCAGTAGTTGGCCTTTTGTTACCAGGAATATGTGGCCCTTATTTCGTCTCTATTTCTGGTTATATACTCGATGCCCGAAAAGCACAACTTGGGGCTATTCAAGGCTAGGAATAGGCATTTTTTAGGCAAATGCGTACCATTGTCGGTCACATAATTGCTTAACATCAGGCATCGAGTATATAACCAGAAATAGAGGCGAAATGTCATTTAATTTGTTTGAAAGCTATTCTGCTATATCATTACTGTGACAGCTGCGCTCCGATTGGCCAGCCCGAATTCGAAACAATTGACGGGTGTCGTCAATTGTTTCACTTCAAATCGACCAGTTAACTTGAGCTTTGCTATGATGGACGAAAATTGCGAAATTACATGTCTAATATTTAAATGAACAAAATTTAAAAAACGATAAAATTTGATTCCATTTTGTTTTGTAATTAGATCTTTTGCTATTTTTCCCCACACTACCGAATGGAACAGCACGCCATTGTTAGAGATATTATCTTTATTATGTATAATTACATAATATTTTTGGAATATACGGAGACGTACACACAGGTCAGTTGTTGGCGCTGTGTATATTTCAGTGCAAACGAGAGTTGATATTATAAGTGATATATCACTGATGAGTTACCAGGGATGGATGTCCCTTATTTCGTCTCTATATCTGGTTATATTATACTCGATGATATCAGGTGAAATAGTGGCTAACCGTGTGTCTATTATTTATATAAAAAAAACAAATATTACCTCTTCTTCTAATTGTTAATTTTCTCTCGAACTTTCTGACGTCACTACGAATTGTATCTACAGGCGCGAGCGTAAGCGCTATGAGGTTTGAAGTTGCCACGCATACAAATGTCAAATGAAGAGATTTCTCTCCATACTATAGCACGACAGACAAAGTTTATATATAGGAAATGAAACTATTTTTCCGGATTTAAATCGCGTATATTTGTTTTTTCAAACAAACCGACGTTTCGGGCCCTTTACAGGTCCCATGGTCACGGAGTCAACCGTTTATATACTTTCGACAGATCGCTGTAACGAAATATCTCTTCTGCCCTTGGGGCAGAAGACAAGCGGTGCTTTTAATTTAAATACTATATCTTTCTAAATCGTGATTTAAATTTAATAGTAATTTTATGCCATGAAAATGTCTCGGACCTGTGGTAATTATTTATTAAGGTTTTACGAGGAAAAACTGGCACGAAAGAGACAAGGAACGACGTTAGGTACGCGAATTGTGCGAAACGTTTCATCTCTAAGGCCGAGTTCCTCAGTAATTTTTAGGTGTCCTGGGAACTGGAACCTAAGAAAAGTAACCTTAAATATCATTGACTTACAATTATATGGACGTCGGGTCCACGCTAAAAAGTGTCCGAACTTATAGGGCGTTGAAATCGTATACAGAGCGTCATTTAGGCTTTAGTCTTCGTTTGTTTCTTCTGACAGCGAAGCAAGCAAAATTAGACAGTACTGCGATGGCATTACAATTTAAATTCAACGTTTTAGCTTTTTCATATTCCTTTACATGTCACTACGTTTAAATAGGTTGACTTGTGACATTTTTTTCGTGGTTTTTGTATTAGACCCGTCGTCCATTTATTTGTAAGTCAATGGTCTAACTGCACTAACAATATTTTAAATTTTTATTGAATTGATATTCAATTATTTTTTGTGAAATTACTCCACTAGTTTGTTATAATTATTAATACAAAGATCGAATACTCAGAAAAAATTCCTTAGATCTGGCCGGATTCTAACCGACGTCTTCTAGGTTACCGTGCCAGACGCTATACCAACTAAGGATCGAAGGATTTTTTTCTGAGTGTTCGATCTTTATATTAATTGTAATAATTATAACAAGCTAGATAATAATAATCAATAGATTATTTGTGCCAGGAAGTAGATGAGAATCTAGCTCCCCAAACGTTCACAGGTACATCTGTGAGGTTCAAAGTAAGATAAAGAAAGGAAGACTCGCGTTTATTACCCGGAATTATACCCATTAATTTCGGTGACAAACTTCGTGAACATTTGAAAGAACAACAGAAAAACAGTAAACACAAGGTGGTTTTTTTTGGTATTTCCTGTTTCGTCAAAATTCTCTTGCGACTCAACAAAAATATCAATGTGATTTGTGGTGAAAGGATGTGCGAACCGGCGTAATATACTCATCGATCTTTACTCAGGGTACGCTAGATGCACGTAGACGTATCACCAGCCACACGACTCGTCCGTGTCGTCACTTAATATATTATATAAAATAATCTCAGTACATAGTACTAAAAAAACCGACCTCAAAAGTACGTGGAATTACGTCTATTTGCTAAGTTTTATTGAAATATCCCCTAGTTCGCCACTATACAGGACTTGACGCTGGAGATAATAAAAATAGGTTCTCACTACGAAACTACTCAAAGTATATTGAGAGAAAAACGCCTTGAATTGAAGAAATAGCAAAATCAACCATTAAGGTAATTGCTCCTAAATTAAAGTTAGGCGCTATTTATAAAAATGAATCTTCATGCGTGAACAGCCACCCTTCGAGGTGGATGATTTTCTTCAAAATGAAATGGGACCACTATGGAAGTACCCCCTCCTCATTGAGAACATTCTCCTTTTTTGAAGTCGGTTAAAAAAAGGATTCTGGGTTTCGAAATACTGCTCGTGTAATCACATAAAAATATAACCCACGACCATATTTTAAAATCTATCATCAAATATCCGAGTGTCCGGCTACAAATAACTCTGTGCTCTTTTTATCCGACTTAAAAAAAGGAGGAGGTTTTCAAATTGACTGTATCTGTCTTTTGTTTTGTGTGTATGTTACGCGATAGCGCTCTGTGAACCGATTTTGATGATTTCTTTTTTGTTGGAAAGACGGTACCTCGGTCCCATTTAAATTCGAAGAAAATATTCCGCCTCTGATTGGCAAGCTAGGGAATTAATCCGGTTTCGCTCACTTTCCAGTCACCGATTTCAACGAAACTAAGCAAATAGATGTGGTTCCACAAAGTTGTCATTAAGTTTTGAGGGCGGCTTTTTTAATACTCTTACAAATAATAAATTAACTAACTTACATTATTATAGTAATCATAATAAACCTTACTCGTCCTTTTAAAGTACACAAACATAACTGTAAGCAATTATATAACGTAAACAATGTTTGTTTACATACCTCCCAAGGGCCGACCAGCGCAAACTTACCATGATAAATTGAGGGCGGCCTACACCACGGTTGTTGATGGTGCAGTTTTTTTACACACAAGCGTAAGCTGGTATTTCGACCTTAACGTCAGCGGTTGTAATACATATTTGTTTGTTGCGGCGGAATTTTTTTTTTTATAATATCTAGTGTCGGGACAAACAAGTCGCCTGATGGCCACGATTGCCACGCAAAGGTGCCAGGTTCGATTCCCGATCCTCTGCCTACCCAAATGGGAAGTATAATGACAGTGTTCTCTCCGACAGTACATTTATGAAAATGTAATTTATGTTAAAAGGAATAGTAAATTCTTTATGAAAAATAGTGACAGACATAACATTAATACGAGGAATAAAAATAAACTAGCTTTTCTTGATAGTCGTCTTCACAAAGTCAAAAAATCATTTAAGGGGCAATGTATACGCTTCTATAACAAGATTCCGGTTGATATACAAAATTTGCCTTTCACGAGGTTTAAAACTATAGTGAAACAAAAACTTTATACTAAAGGTTTATTATACAACTTCTGCGTACTTGGATGACAAAAATCCGTGGTAGTAACCCGTTTAGCTCATAGAGGTAGTCTCGATATCTGATGTTTCAAATAAAAAAATATTATAAATGTTATTTACAAAGACCAACCCCTAGAGTTTCTTGCTCATTCTTCTCAGGGGAATCTGCCTTACGAATGAGCGGTAGAGTTTAATCATTGAGACGATTTCAAGTGTAATAATGCTTGCCTATGAAATAAAGATTATTTTGAATTTTAATTTGAATTTGAAATTGACATATCGTCGAAGTTAGTGCAATAAAGTTGCCTGCTTATCGGTATTTTATAGGATATATCACGGAGAGTGTGCGATTGAATTACACGATTTAATTCCGCCTTCCCCTTTCCATCACCGGGGACTAGGCGTAGGCTTGGGTACCACCCCTATGTTGCGGATATTCCGAAGATTCGCACGAAGCGTTATGCTTCCACATTTATATGGCGAACGGCTATGGAGTGGAATTTCCTGTCTGCAGACTTGTTCCCTGAACGTTATAACTTGGGCCTTTTTATGGCGAAAGTGAATAGGCATTATTTAGCTGTGTAGGCTCCATCGTCGACCTCATCGTCACTTTCCATCAGGTGAGATGGAAGTCAAATGCGTAATTATAATCTATAAAAATGAAATTAGTAAATTAGTGGCCAGCAACCATATTGGCGTGAATCATATCATTCCGTAGACAACTTAAATTAATGCTTACTGTGAAATTTGAAAGTCGTAGCCACAGAAATAACAAAGTAATGACGTTAAATCTTGAAATCTTTGAAAAATTTTTGGTTTAGAACAGATACGTGACTTTTGCCAATGCTACATACGCGGATTTGTACTATCCCCGACGATATATAATAGTATAATATGTATATAATATAGTAAAACATCGTCATATTCAATAAACTTAATATCTTGTTTTTTCCAGCGTGTACGCAGATAAGATCAGGTTGCCTAGCACTATTCGGCGGCGGCGACGCACTGGTTTCGGCTCTCGGCGCTGTCTGCCGCACGCTACGGGTGCCACATTTCTCTGCAACGCCGCATCAGACATACGGTATGTCCTCTTTGCAACCTCGGTTTAATAAAACCACATTTGCAAAATGACAACTTTGCAGGAGAGACGTTTCAACATTATACGAATCAAATTAGTTGATAACTTTTTAACCGACTTCAAAAAAGGAGGAGGTTCTCAATTCGACTGTATGTTCTTTTTTTGTATGTATGTTACGCTAGAACTCCGGTATTTGTGAACCGATTGTCATGATTCTTTTTTTGTTGGAAAGGGGGTACTTCCATAGTGGTCCCATTTCATTTTGAGAAAATCATCCACCTCGAAGGGTGGCTGTTCACGCATGAAGATTCATTTATATAAATAGCGCCTAACTTTAATTTAGGAGCAATTACTTTAATGGTTGATTTTGCTATTTCTCAAATTCAAGGCGCTTTTCTCTCAATATACTTTGAGTAGTGTCGTAGTGAGAACCTATTTTTATTATCTCCAGCGTCAAGTCCTGTATAATGGCGAACTAGGGGATATTTCAATAAAACTTAGCAAATAGACGTAATTCCACGTACTTTTGAGGTCGGTTTTTTTAGTACTCTGTACTGAGATTATTCTCAAACATGCTCGGAAATGTTTGCTTTACTTTCAAAAAACGAACACAGAAAGTTAGTCATTTATGAA
Source organism: Hyposmocoma kahamanoa (assembly GCF_003589595.1). NCBI lineage: Eukaryota > Metazoa > Arthropoda > Insecta > Lepidoptera > Cosmopterigidae > Hyposmocoma > Hyposmocoma kahamanoa. Next base: position 5,233 of record NW_020655574.1, on the reverse strand, counting down.
CCTGGAAAGTACATATTGTAGGAGACTTTCCAAGTAGACATAGAAATGAGACTCCAGTGACTGTTATAAATTATATCCGCTCACGCGACACATGCAGCCGTAGACGCATACCACACCTAGAGGTGCCGGTGATGATTTTATACAGATTTATCGGATATCGAAGTTATAACACTTAAAAGAACTAATATTAATTGCTATTTCGGTAACTACTCTAGCAAACCATAAAGTTTTTAATGCCTGGGTCTGTCATTAAAAAAAAAAACTTCAAAAATATGTCACGACAATCGTGTGTGTGTTATTGTTTGGGCTGGTGATTTCGGTGTTTATTTATTGAAAACATACCGTAAGTAGCGTTTTTTAAGTTTACGATGAATATAAATGTTTATAAACTATACTTTAAGGAGTAATTTCATGGTAAATGTTAGAACCACTCAAGCGGAATATTATCATATTTATTCAAGTACACCAAAAATTTCATTAGTGCTTTTTAAGTGCAGGATTTGTGGTGTATTACTGCATTTTATTTGAGATATTTTTGTTGGTAGTACGGAGGTATTTATTTAGCAATGCGGAATAATAATTTTTTATTTATGAAAACTTGTATTTAAACTGAATGCTTTTCTAATTTGCGAAACCAAATAGCCGCCATTTTGCGTTAGGAGGAGCGCATCGCGTGAGCGGATATTATAAGATCTTTCACTATATATCCAAACAAAACAAAACACGTCTGTTCTAGTCAAAGGTGCTTTTCGTAATGGCGGCCGCCTGTCACCGTTCCGTTGATATCGATGATGATGATATCGATTTATTTCTTATTTCGATGAAACTAATTCTTAATGATGCAAAGTAAGTTTTCTAAGAAAATTAAATAATATAATGTCACGATACGCTAACAGTATGAAAATCCATTACTGCCCTCTTCTATAGACTTTTAAATCTACCTACTAATAATGAACTACGTAAACAGACAAAAGATAAACTCTACAGCCAACTGCCCAGTGTTCATTGTTGCGAGAATTAAAAATACCTACTTGTTCCGCCTATTTAAAGAAAAGAAAATGGCGGTAATATTTTGAACTAAAGTGTTTTGGTATTCTTTTGCTTCTTCGTCTTTTTTTTATTTAGGTCGCGAAAATAAGTGCTAGTGAGAAAAGTATTAACGAAAATACAGTACCATATACACATTAAAACACACCATTAGAAGTTCCGCAGACTACTACGAATGTGCTTGGGAAAACAATAACATTTTCATTTAGCAATTTTATTATTGTTAGGACAAACTTACTTTTAATATTAATTAATCTTTTTTTACTTTTTCTATTATACATCTTATTTCCTCACATTGTGTGAGAATAATACTATACATGCCTCGGCGGGAACGGGAATTGCTTGACTCGTAATAATACAACGCCTTGCTGACGCTCGTCCTTGTAACTCATACTCGTCCAACAATCCCTTAATTCCCGGCCTCTGCAATAATGTGCTATATCCTTAAATGAGTTATGTAATTTCACATTATACATATTTTGTTTCATGTAGTTTGTTATATTTTTATGGACTTGCGACATGTTATAAACGTGTTTTTGATAAATGTTGAATTGTATTAACCATATTTTGATTACATGTGGTTTTATTATACCTAGGGTCTTAGAATAATAGCGCATAGAAACCTAGCCCGCACACGCTAAGTGAGGTAAATTGAAGCGCTCCCAAAGGGCCTACACGAGCGGGCGAGCCTTCAGTGCAGCAACTTGCACCGCGAACAGATCAAGAATTTTAGCTAAAAATGACGAAATGTGCGGTAAATGAGTGTAAAAATACGTCAAACAAACATGAAATAGATACTAACATCACATTCCACAAGGAAGTTACGCGTTTCAACTTGTATTTTTATATAAATATTCACTAAAACCGAAAATTAACCTACTACTAAAACTAGCCCACATGAATTTAATTTTTGCCTCACTTGTGACAGTTCGTTTGATATGAAACTATCATTATATGCGTTATTATTCTAAGCCTAGGGTACGATGTCTTTCTAAATGCTTCTGTAATTTGCCACAACAATTAATCACAAACTTACCTCGAAATTTTACAAGAAAACCGTTATATTCAATACCGACGTTTCAAATGTAAAATGGCATAAGCGATACTTTTGGGTCATATTGAGTTGTATATACCGTTGGAATCAGAAACATTAGCTGATTCCAATGGTATATATAACTCAATACGACCATAAGTGTCAGTTATCCCATTTTGCGTTTCAAGCGTTGATACGTACTTTACATGTATCAATGATTTTTTTCAGCACAGAACTATACGATATAAATTTTTCAAATAGCTTTAATGTCGTTAAAAAAATAAATTCTTAAATAAAACCAGTGCCCCTGCCGCTAGATTGCTCATGTAGAATCTATTATCAATTATTGTGTGGGAACCATTGACTTACAATTACAATTATATGGACGTCGGGTCCGCGCTAAAAAGTGTCCGCACTTGTAAGGCGCTAAAATCGTATACAGAGCGCGACACTCCGCTTTAGTCTTCATTTGTTCTACTGACAGCGCGATAGTGCGATGACATTACAATTTAAATTTCGAATAGGTTGACTTGGGACATTTTTTTCGTGGTTTTTGTATTAGACCCGTCGTCCATTTATTTGTAAGTCAATGGTGGGAACGTATGGTACTACCTACGTGACACAACTTAACAAAGTAAGAGTATTACAAATACGGTTCTTAAAGTTGTTAGCCGATAGGAAAGTGCGTAGTGAGTGTAAAAGAATGCATAATTATGATATATTATTTAAAATTTGTAACATAATTCCCGCAGAAAAAAAAAATGCTTTATCAAATGCTGCAAGAATATTCAAGTAATGAGTATAAAGCTTAGAATAATAACGCATAGAAACCTAGTCCGCACACGCTAAGTGAGGCAAATTGAAGCGCTCCCAATGGGCCTACACGAGCTGGCTGACCTTCAGTGCTCAAGGTTAACTTGCACCACGAACAGCTCCAGAATTTTAGCTAAAAATGACGAAATGTGCGGTAAATGAGTGTAAAAATAGGTCAGACAAACATAAAATAGATACTAACATCACATTCCACAAGGAAGTAACGCGTTTCAACTTGTATTTTTATATAAATATTCACTAAAACCGAAAATTAACCTACTACTAAAACTAGCCTACATGAATTTGATTTTTGCCTCACTTGTGACAGTTCGCTTGCTATGAAACTATCATTCTATGCGTTATTATTTTAAGGTATAAAGTACCAAAACGTTATAACTATCCAACAAGGCAAGCAGCGGTGGGCAGGTACGAGACTTTTAAAATCAAACAATGTGTATGGAAAAAGGACGAAGGACTATTTAATTCCAACATTATTTAATGATCTTCCTTCACACTTAAAATGTTTGCAAGGTAATAGAAGTTACATAAAAAATGAATTAAAGAAATATTTGTTAGATACATTGTAGTAATTTAGAGAGCTGTCATTGAGTAACAGAATGAAATATTATGTGATTGTAATGTAAGCGTAGCAATTTATATACTATAATTAATTTAAAATTTAAATACTAGTAAAATAAAAAAAATGATAAGATACAAGAGGAGAGAGGCGATACAAGGAGGTGAGATGACGGTGTAAGGTGGTCACGCCGTCACATTGGTCTCGGAAAACCTACCCTTCTTTTTTTTTTTACGTGGGGAAATCCTCATGGATATCTCTCTGCTGCGGGGGCAACAGAGAGATCATGTCGGACTCCTACCGACTAAAACCCCACGGTGTTCCGTCCCTGCACCTTTTGCCGGGACTACGGGAACGCTTTCGCACTCTTCCGCGGTCCCGACGGCGCTGGCCCCTTCCCGTTGAGGTGGAGCTGGAGAAACACCACCCCATTCAACACTTACAGGGGCACGCAGGAATACCGCGCGCGCCACCTCGGGATCTATACATTACGGGCGGCGGACGCGGAAAACCTTTTTTTTTTTACCCTAACCGAATTTAATCGTGTCTTTGCGACAAACATCCAACATATCCTGAAAGAACAACTGTTTCGTTATAATTCGAACGAACGCTATTTCGGACAAAAGTTTTCGAGTTTGTAATAGGTTACCGTCGTCAAAGAATGAATGTAACGTTCAAAATCTTTCTGTTCTTCTTTCAGTGAACAACGAAACAGAAACCTTCACTGTCAATTTGTACCCGTCCAAAGAAATGATGCTGAAAGCCTTCACCGATCTGACAGCGTATCTTAACTGGACCAGAATGGGAGTTATTTATGAAGATTATGAATATGGTAAGTAAACAAATACACAAAAACATAACCGATTTGAATAGACAGGTTTGGGCACGCGTTTGGTATGCACATCTATAGAAGATAGGTCTAATCTTAGAATAATAACGCATAGAATGATAGTTTCATATCAGACGAACTGTCACAAGTGAGGCAAAAATCAAATTCATGTAGGCTAGTTTTAGTAGTAGGTAAATTTTCGGTTTTAGTGAATATTTATATAAAAATACAAGTTGAAACGCGTTACTTCCTTGTGGAACGTGATGTTAGTATCTATTTTATGTTTGTCTCACGTATTTTTACACTCATTTATCGCACATTTCGTCATTTTTAGCTAAAATTCTTGAGCTGTTCGCGGTGCAAGTTGACCTTGAGCACTGACGGCCCGCCCGCTCGTGTAGGCCCATTGGGAGCGCTTCAATTTGCCTCACTTAGCGTGTGCGGACTAGGTTTCTATGCGTTATTATTCTAAGGGTCTAATAATAATACGTCTGTAGTGATTCCAAGACTGGATCGACTAAATCTTTGTAACGATGGGGCACTAAAGCTATGGTCCCATAAAAAAATACACACATTATTTTTTTCTTACTAAACTATTACATTTATGGCAAAATGTGATATGACAATGTTTAATTAGTACAATAGAATCTCTCGATTGGCATTTTTTTAGAGAGGTATCGTGAAAAAAATCTAATGTTCGCAGTATCGCTGATCCGACCCACTGAGTCGTAAAGTTAAGATAAATATAGTGTACCTATAGATTTTAAAACTTTTGTGGTTATTCACTAAATGATTATCACTAATATCATGGAAGAAATTGCTACTTAGCAATAAGGCCGCCTGTTGTGCGTATGTTTATCTGTACATGTGTTTATGTTCGTGTGTTTATCTGTGCAATAAAGTATATATTCATAATATCAGGTTTCTTACCACG
>NW_020655573.1:0-28334 GCF_003589595.1 Hyposmocoma kahamanoa | reverse complement strand
AAAGAAGTTATACCGTGGTAAGAAACCTGTTACTAGTGATAATCATTCAATGTATTTATTTTTATTTCATGTAACAAAGTGCTTTTAAAACTAAAATGTTATGTATGATCAACTAATTATCAACATGACCCTGTTAGGGCGCGGCAAATAAAACTAAAATATTTCTAATATTGTAAAATTAAAAGAAAAACAGAACAAATCAATAATAAATGTTAAGCGATTATTGCGACTTTTGGTCGGGGATAGTGCACACACAAAATATGGAGTGACCTGGCTCGTCTTGTTAGAGTGTTTCAGTTGTTATCGATATTCAGATGATAATGTTTCATAATGACTGTGTGATTGATAAGTAATTCCGGAATTCAAGGTTCTGTTAATTTGCTTTTTTTTTTTATAACACCAAGTGACGGGACGAACAACTCGTACACCTGGTAGTAAGCCACATGTCTGCCCATAACAGTTGCAGTGTTACTCAGAGCATTAAATCATAAAGATCTGGGGACATTGCCACTGCGTCCGTCACCCTGAGACATAAGTTGACAAGTTTTTTCTCTTGTGATTATGTGTATGTTTGATATTTTTTATTGCAGGAAAAATCACTGGGACCAGGCAAAATTGTGTAACTAATAGCGACTTTACGTTACTTCCCCAACTGTGGATAAATATCATTGGTAAACATTAAATATTATCTGCTTGCCCAGCTCATTCCCAATACATATAGACTGTCGCGTCTGTTCACGATACTACGGTAATGATACTCTTAGACAAAATCGAACATTGTAAACAAAACACTATCAATGGTGACAGTATTTTGTTTGGAACATGAAGGTGCTATGAATGTTCTTGTCTATAGATTGAAGTCGTTGGTGTTAACCTTGATTTGTTTGTCTCTACGAGTTGTTAACTTACAGATGGTTACTTTATTAGTGAAAGTCTTAGTATTAGTGAAGTTATTCCATAGGTAAAGTTTTTACACATGAAAACGTCATTTTTTAAGCTACTGCTCGTTCCCTGAGCCGATTTCCTTGAGATGAACGAGCAAGAAACTCTAGGGAATACTATTTCCAAGTAAACTTAGTAAACAAACACAGTCTTGTCATTGTTGTCTTTCCATACATCTTTATCTAATATGTAGTTTACAATTTTGTAATATGACTTTTCAATTAAAATACTTTTATTGAAAATTTAAAAGAAAAAAAGTGGTAAAAACGTATGCAGTTCCCCATAAAAGAATCGTTTACCTTATTTAAACGAAATCGTGGTACCACGAGTTTGGACTTAGTTCTAAGGTTAATGTTATGGACATTTTCTTTCTTATTGAAATTACGTATATTTTTACGGGCACACAAAATATTTGAGTAAATGTACTGTGTTGCCACAGTCATGATACCAGTCTCTTTAAATTTTTCTCTGAGAGAAACCCGAGAACCTAAACGGTACACAGAACGAATCACTCGTTTTTGCAAAACAAATATGGTTTGTATATCTGCCTAGGCTATTTGGAGTACACTGTTTTATAAATTGTAAATAATAACTAGTCAGTAGTGTTTTTATTGTATTATTATGTATGTTGGTCTATAAGGTATGTATTCATCATCATTTATTCATAAAACAATATACAAATTGTGTCTGAATGTCAACTTATAAGTAGATAATGAATTAATTAAGCAATTTACAATGTCATAACAATAAAAATAATAATAATAATTTACAGCAATGTTAATTAATTTAAAACTTAAAATTCTAAAATCTTGAATTTTAGAATGGGTCTTTGTTACCTAAATACAAATAAATAAAAAATATATCCGAGGTGTTTTACATTATAATTATACTTCGTACGCCTTTGACACTTCTATTATTATAAAAGTATAGTTCCTGCCAAACAACCTTTACCTTCGGATAAGGATCGTTTAATTATACGTTTAGGAAATTTCATCGTTTTCCTGGTAGTTTTAGAGGCGGAAATTGAATAACGTAATATTCAAACGTCACGCGACACAATGATTTAAATTATTTGTGCGTACATTAATAGGTTCGTTTATATTGTTAAGTAGCAATTACTTGCAGTTCTAGTCGCGCGGGTGCGAGGCTTCTGATGGAATTGCTGTCTCTATCAGCTGTGCCGTAAGTACGGATGTCTTTGGAACACGTTTCCACGGCCCCACCGAATAAACGTGTTGTAATGATTTTTTTTAGCATTTTAGGATGTTTATAATAAATAACTTTGTAAAATCTTTGAAAAAAAATAGCAACATAATACAAAAAAGCACCACGCTGAAAAGTCGTTGAAAAACCAAATACGAAGGCACGACAACAAGCACATAGAAAAATTCGTGAGGTCCGCTGGTTCGTTCCGTGGCTTAGTTGGTATAGCGTCTGGCACGATATGCTAAAAGACGTCGGTTCGAAGGAATTTTTTGTAATTGTTTTGATCTTTGTATTAATAATTATAACAAACTAGTGGAGTAATTTCACATAAAAAATAATTGAATAGCAATTCAATAAAAATTTAAATTATTGTTATTTTTATTATATATAAGTAGGTGTAGCGCATCGGGCATGTTTGCGGAAGCTCGTACGGACGGCTTCCAAGCCGTCATGCGAAAGAGGATTGTCGCCCTGTGGAGTCGCATCCGGAAAAGTACCAACAGCATTCTGAACGCTATCGCTTGGAGGTTTGATTGTCCAATTGCAGAATATTGGATGAGTCAAACAAAAGGTGTGGCCCAATGGGAGCTGTAGTTGTGGTTTTAGAATTTTCATTTTATTTGTACTAACCTTACTTTAAGTTTTTGCTGTTATTAACATACTATGGACAATTTAAGTCCGAAATAAAGAAATTTATTATTATTATTTGGAAGTATTGGACAAGTATAATTAAAAATAATGGTATAATTCGTATACCTTCACGGTACGTTATGTCGAAAATAAAATAAATGTTAGCATCTTTATTGTACCCACGATGACGAATAAAATGATTTGGTTTGATTTATTTATTTCTATTTTTATCATATATCATATATTTAATAAATAATAATAAATAAATAAATAACGCACACACTCAACAAAGCCCCGCACTAGGGAAACCCTGTGTCGCCATGTACACACATAGACAACCACAAGTTACACCCAAACTCACGAGAGAAATAAATGTAAGCCATACAAACATTTCTGCCGGCCCGAGAATCGAACCTGGGACCTCTGCGTGGCAGTCCGGCATGGTAACCGTTCGGCCACACGGAGGCAAATCATTTATATCATAGTTTGCGCGATTGTGACATAGGAAATGGAACTATATGTATTTTTTTATCTACATCGCGTTTATTTGTATATTAGTAGGATACGTCAATGTTAATATGTTAATGCGTATGACATCGGGCACAGCTAGAAAATTAATAATAATTTATTCGCTTTTCAAGACATGCAGTTGTAAATTTAAGACCGCCAATTTCCAGGGTAGTTTGTTAGCGGAGACACACTCTCATCTCCAAATCCCTTATCTATGCCTACCTACATATTGTATACATTTATATATAACTAAAATACTGTTTACACGTTGCTTGCTTATCTGGGATTTGCGAAGGATAATTCGAAACCAAGTCGTTTAATGGGAAATTAATACACCACGCCTAGAGGCATTAGTTTCTAAATCGCGTCAGTATATTATTCAATTTGAACGTTTAAAATTGAATCAAACTTTGTTGGTTGGGTAATTTTCCGGCAAAATTTGAAATAGTGGAAATTTTTCCGAAAAAATTCCCGAAAAATAGGAAAATTAATTCGAAGGCTCATGTTATGTTCTACGTTTAGAAATATCTTTTGAGGTTTTATTGAGTGTGGATTATAAAATGTTGCACTATAAACTTGTACTTATAGCCAAAACCCACGAAAAACAAGATTTAAAATTTCAAAACAGCGAAAAAACACTTTAATTGGCGTCATCGTTTTCGTTCAGTAACTTCAACTTTTGACTGCTATCAAGGTCAAATTAAACGAAAATATTTGGAAAAATAGCCGGAAAAATATGATTTTTTCAAAATGGAAATTTTCCCATGACCTAACACTAGGTGTGTCCTTCCAGAATCACCATCTTAACGATGATGGACATGATCAGTAAGGAAACCTGCGTATCTGATGTTTATAAAGAAATCTTAAAAGTTAAATCCAGGGTCAATATGGTGGCCTATCTATACGCTTTCCTTTGAGGGGACTTCAGCAGTGCTATTGTCTATGATGACCTCGGTAGCGCAACGGTTTGCAATGTTAGCGCTGGACAAGGTTCGATTCCCGGTAGGAGCAATTATGGAAATGAATTTTTCTAAATTCTGGGAAGTGCACCAAAGTGAGTTTCGTTGCATCAAATCGATATTCGTTACGTTACTTTAAGTACCTCAGAGTAACCTATCACGAACACGAATTTCTTTCTTCCGAATTTCATTATTGCGAACACGGTTCGGCTTTTTTTCATTAGTGCCATGACAATTTTGATACAAATTTGACGAAATGTCTGGCAGCAGAAGTCTCGTTTGTCCGAAAAGCTGTTTTTATTTATAGGAAATGAACCTATTTTTCCGCATTTAAATCGCGTGTGTTTGTTTTTTCAAATAAACCGACGTTTCGGGCAATGAGTTGGTCAAAAAAACAAACATACGCGATTTAAATCCGGAAAAATAGTTTCATTTCCTGTGTGTAACAATCGCGAAAACACAATCAAGTCAATTACAGTTATCCACTAATGCATACTTGGATGAATAACAAATTGTGTGTACAATATAGGCACATAACCTAGACTAGGCAGAGTCAACTAATAAAAAATGAATAAAACACACTTACTTATGAAGTAAATAAAAATAAATTGTAGATAAATAGATACTTAAATATATTATATACATATACGAGCATACAGATATACATATAAATTTTATTACACACATATATACTTACACACATACACATTTTTAGAGTAATTATTACATATATGTATTAGTTTGGCAGAAATTTGTTTGGTCTAATCATTGACTTACAATATATGGACGTCGGGTCCGCGCTAAAAAGTATCCGAACTTATAGGGCGTTAAAATCGTATACATAGAGCCTCATTCACGCTTTAGTCTTCGTTTGTTCGACTGACAGCGAAGCAAGCAAAATTAGACAGTACTGTGATGAAATTACAATTTAAATTCAACGTTTTAGCTTTTTCATATTCCTTTACATGTCACTACGTTTAAATAGGTTGACTTGGGACATTTTTTTCGTGGTTTTTGTATTAGACCCGTCGTTCATTTATTTGTAAGTCAATGGGTCTAATCATATTTGTTGTACTGTCATATCTGTTTCCCATAATAATTTAGAATGCTGAAAATTCGTTTCGACAAAATTATTATTCTCAGATAAAATTGTACCTACTTAAAATAAACGTAAACAAGAATTTTACAAGAAATTTTCATAATTCTTCTTAACGCAATTTATGCATTTTGAATAAAACATTTCTTTATTGTTAGTAGAATTTTAATTTTAGATTACATAATTATCATTAAGTTACTTGCATGAAAATTTAATTAATTAATAAGGATATTTATTCGTACGTACAAATAACGTATAACTGAACCGAGGGCAGTGCTAGAACCGAATTTGTTTGCATGTCCTAGCTGGTTCGACCCCCTCCTTTTTGTGACACGTTCTAATACGTTTAATATTGGTAATAAGAAGTAATATAAAAAAAATATTACGGATGTCTTTTTTTTAAAAGAACATAATATTCAATGCGGTATAATAGTCAAATGGAATGTTGGGTACATGAGAATCGGGAACCGGATAACCAATATGTCAAAATAGTAAAACATTAAATCGATTCCTCCAATGAACGCCACTTTATCTTTTGGTCATTTTCTGTTATTTTTGTAAACAGCCATATTTATTTACTAATATTATGCTCCCTAAATTTTGTGAAAATAAAAATTAAGAAACAAAAAGCAAACTTAAAAAAAAAAACAAGACAGGTCCAAAAATTAAGATGACGTAGTATTCATTCGAGGTATTGACTAAATGGTGTAATGAAAACAATCGTTACGTATTTTTGGATAAAAGTTTTCGGAGAAATAAAATTCCGTAAATCATGTTTCGAGCTTGTGATAGGTACCCGTTGGATGGATGTATCCAACACCGAAATTGCTGCCTAACGCTCAGCGACAAGAACGACAGCGAATGGAACCACTATTCGACGCTGAACTTTGATATAAATTACGCCATGTAATGGCTGAAACATTTGTTATGACTTACGAAAAAAACACTAAGACGCCGCATATACCCCGTTACCTTATTTCTTTGACACTCATTTGACGCGAAAAGCATACATGATCCCTCTTTTCCAACAGGATCGCCACAGAAGCGCTAGTGTAATAACAATCAACCCTTCTTTGTATAAGGGTTCATTGTTATTACACTAGCGCTTCTGCGTAAGTAATATAAATTACTGTTGTGCAGTTGTAATGAAACTGAGAAGATAACATAAAATTACCACTAACATGCTCTCGCCTTTGCACCTTAAGAAACAATCGAATTATCTTTGAAACCATTACGCAGCAAATTAGTGTTACTTTGGTAGCTAGGTCTACTTTTTTACTGATTTGGTATAGTTGGTGGTTTGGAATAGTTTTCAAACAAATTAAATGACATTTCGTCTCTATTTCTGGTTAAATACTCGATGAGATAACTGAATGAATTTGAAACTGAATGAAGTAGACAATAACCGCTCACGCGATGCGCTCCTCATACCGCAAAATGGCAGCTATTTGGTTTCGCAAATTAGAAAAGCATTCAGTTTAAATACAAGTTTTTATATATAAAAATTATTATTCTGCATTGCAAAATAAATACCCTCGGTACTACTAACAAAAACATCTCAAATAAAATGCAGTAATACACCGCAAATGCTGCACTTAAGAAGCACTAATGAAATTTTTGGTGTACTTGGGTAAATATGATAATATTCCGTTTGAGGTTCTAACGTTTACCATGAAATTACTCCTTTATAGTTTATAAACATTTATATTCAGGGTAAACTTAAAAAACGCGACTTACGGTATGTTTTCAATAAATAAACACCGAAATCACCAGCCCAAACAATAACACACACGATTGTCGTGACGTATTTTTGAAGTTGTTTATTTTTTTTAAATGACAGACCCAGACATTAAAAACTTTATGGTTTGCTAGAGTAGTTACCGAAATAGCAATTAATATTATTAGTTATTTTACCTGTTATAACTTCGATATCCGATAAATCGGTATAAAATCATCACCGGCACCTCTAGGTGTGACGGCTGCATGTATCGCGTGAGCGGATATAACACCTTTCTTGATAGCTAGAATACCAGTAATGCAAAAACAGTCCCAATATTAATTAGGATTAGCTACAGAAAACTAACTTGTACAACTTCGGGGAATTCACTTGATTTTGTTGTAAATTGAATCTCGCTTCGAACAGTTTAAAGTAATTATCCCTCCTCCTCCTCCTTCTTCAATAAGCGCTGCTTACACTGGTGGCAAGAATTAGAACTATCTCTTTTCTATAAAGTATAAGTAATTTATGCAATAATTACTTATATCTCTGTCTCAGGGAAGTATTTTAGGTCCATTGCCTTTCTATTATATGTCAAGTCTGTCATATGTCAAAATGTCTCCCTGAAGTGACTAAATACCCATGCACTCTTTTTACAGATGACATATCAATAATTATTAATAAGAATTTTGATATATACTATGAAAAAGAAATAAATGACACTATATGTAATATGGCTGGCTTGGGCTGGGTTAAGCTAAATAACCTGAAAGTTAACGTTTCAAAAACAAAGCAAAACCTCAGAGAACCCCAGAAACTCTCTGTCAGCTATCATGGACACGATAATGTAGAATGCTCGTCCAGCAATTTCCTCGGCATAGTCTTAGACTCTTAATTAACACGGAAACCACAGGTTGATTCAGTGTATACAAAGGTGAATCGATTTGCATTTGCTTAATACCCTCTAAAGCACATATGTGATCAGAGGACTGTCTTAATGGCCTACCATGCATTCGTTTGCTCTAGCCTGCGGGAACTGCGAAGAGATAAATTGTGCATTTCTTATCCAGAAAAAAGTACATCAGAGCTATATGCAGAGTACCGTTTTTTAAAAAGCTAAGAATTCTAACGCTTCCCCCTATGTTGGTATTAGAAGTATGCGTGTTTGCTGAAAAAAATTTGGCCATATTTACTAGAAAACCTGAAGTATGTAATTTTTAACTCGACTTCCTAACCGCTTGTCTGGCCCTCCCATAACACTTTAGAAATTGCTTTAATATATCCATAAAGATATATCGCACTGCTATTGTAATAGTGTTGTAACTCAAAATATGTGAAATTTAATATTATATCATTACTGAACGTAAAATTTGATTCTCTACACGTGAAAAAAAAACCGTCGTTAGAATATTGTAAGAAATAATCAAAAGATATACATTTACCTCAAAATGAGATACACTTATGTGAGCTAGTTCTGGCCAAAATAATCCTTGTTGAAAAACATTATTTTTTCCATTTTATTTTTAAATATATTTGAGAAATTGTTTAAGTGTCCGTAATAACTATAACATACATACATTTGTGTGTAGAAAGTGAGTAATTCGTTTTTCATCGATGAATTATTGTTTATTAATAATTTGTCTGATGTAATTATATCACTACAAGGACTTACTTTTAAATCACAATTGACAAAATGGCTTTTGACACATTGTTTTTAAAGTAATAAAGAATATTTAGTAGTCCCAAATACCACTTGATATTAATTTGAAACGCAAATTGATTTGTAATTGTAGAGACAACCATTAACACAATGTACCTAATTTTACTCAAGATCTGTATAAATACTGTATTCTGACAAATAAACGTATTCTATTCTATTCTATTCTATCAAAAGGAGCCAGTGACGCGAGGGTGGCTTCAGTTAGTTTGAGTATATACTATTAAATAAAATGTAGTTTGCTTGTGATGGTTTATTTCTTCAGTCAAAAGAAAAATCTCAGTACAGAGCACTAAAAATCCGACCTCAAAAGTACGTGGAATTATTTGCCAAGTTTTATTGAAATATCCCCTAGTTCGCCATTATACGGGACTTGACACAGGAGATAATAAAAGTTGGTTCTCACTACTCAAAGTATATTGAGAGAGAAAAACGCCTTGAATTGGAGAATATCAAAACCAACCATTAAAATAATTGCTCCTTAAGTAAAATTTAGGCGCTATGTATAAAAATGAATGTTAATGCGTGATCAGCCACCCTTAGAGGTGGATGATTTTCTTCCCCTACCCTCGTTCCAACAAAAAAAGAATCATGAAAATCGGTTCACAAATACCGAAATCGCGTATCATACATACAAAAAAGACATATGGCCGAATTGAGAACCTCCTCCTTTTTTGAAGTTGGTTAAAAATACAGATACAAAAGATTCCGCGCTTATTTATAATGATTTCTTCTCGCCAAAACCGCCAAACACCACAAAGAAATAGTTTTAGCGGTATTGGCTATGACAAACAATGATACAGAAAGATGATAACAGATGTCAGGTTACAAGCAAAGTCTATGGTTGCGACACAGTCTATGGCATTAAGAAATAATTGGCATCACCGATATACACACTATAAAAGTAGATTCGCTCTGGACCTTTTGGAGGGAAAAGTGTTTTTTTATTTTGACTTTCAATTATTTTGTGAAATCTAGTTTAAAGTGGAATAGGATAGTGCTATTGTGCCTTAATCGAAGATTAAAACGCGAAATTATACGAATCTCGAACTAAAATACCCGTATCGGCCCGTTCTAAGGAATCCCGAGTCAATCCAAGCACGCCGCCTCAAATTGCCTATCCTCTTTGTGGCGGCCATATTTACAGAAACATAATTAAACTTCATGTTTAGGCTGATAGCTTTGCCAAAGCCTAAATAAATTTAAAAAAAAATAAAAACTATAATAATATAACCTAAACGATAAACAACAACTTATTTAGTAATAAGTTCACAAGTAGCGTAGAGTATTATTGTTTTTTTATTTACTGACATAAGCCTAACGGCCGCCACAATGGAAATAACAATCATTTATTAATAATACTTATCAGTATTTGATTTATTAGACAATAAGTTAAAGTATAATACAGGTATAACCTTACTTATGTATTTCTGTCGCCAAGCAGTAATGTGAGCATTACTGCGTTCCCGGCTTTGAAGGGTCGGGTTGCTGGTGAAATTACAGGGACACGAGACTTTGCAACTTATGTCCGTTTAAATTTGTTGAAAATTTACGTGTAACTTCAATAAAATTGAAATAAAGTGAAAACGGACAAGCGAACATTTGACGTCGGTTTTGTTTTTTATAAAAATTTATAATTACACATCATAGTCAAAGTCATATTATCTTTATTTCATAAGTAATCAAATTAATTAACTTGAAATCGTCATACTGATTAAACTCTACCGCCCATTCGTAAGGCAGATCCCCCTGAGAAGAATGAGCAAGAAACTCTAGGTGTTGCTCTTTGTATATATACATTTGAATACATTTGTCATTACCATATTATCATTGCAATATTTAATTTAAACATCTTAGATCGAGACAACCTGCAAGAGTTAATCGGGTCACTTCCAAGGATTTTCGTCATCCAAGTACGCAGGAGCTGTAACATAAGCTTTAGTGTAAAGTTTTTGTTTCACTGTAGTTTTAAACCTCGTAAGTGGCAAATTTTGAATGTCGACCGGAATCTTATTATCCGCTCACGCGATACATGCAGCCGTAGACGCTTACCACACCTCGTGGTGCCGGTGATGATTTTATACCGATTTATCGGATATCGAAGTTATAACAAGTAAAAGAACTAATATTAATTGCTATTTCGGTAACTACTCTAGCAAGCCATAAAGTTTTTAATGCCTGGGTCTGTCATTTAAAAAAAATAAACAACTTCAAAAATACGTCATATCGTGTGTGTTATTGTTTGGAGTGGTGATTTCGGTGTTTATTTATTGAAAAACTTACCGTAAGTAGCGTTTTTTAAGTTTACCCTGAATATAAATGTTTATAAACTATATATACTTTAAGGAGTAATTTCATGGTAAACGTTAGAACCACCGAAACGGAATATTATCATATTTATCCAAGTACACCAAAAATTTCATAAGTGCTTTTTAAGTGCAGGATTTGCGGTGTATTACTGCGTTTTATTTGAGATGTTGTTGTCGGTAGTACGGAGGGTATTTATTTAACAATGCAGAATAATAATTTTTGTTTATAAAAACTTGTATTTAAACGGAATCCTTTTCTAATTTGCGAAACCAAATAGCCGCCATTTTGCGGTAGGTGGAGCGCATCACGTGAGCGGCTTAAGAAGCGTATAAATTGCCCCTTAGACGACTGTCAAGAACGGCACATTTTTCTGTTTATTTTAATTCCTCGTACTAACGTTATGTCTGTTACTATTTTTCATAAGAGCATTTCATAGTAGTAGAGCTTCATGTGAATGAGTTCGTCCAGGGTAGTACTGCCACCTTACCTTACCTATTTCTACCGCCAAGCAGTAACGTCAGCATTACTGTGTTCCGGTTTTTGAAAGGTAAGGGTGCTGATGAAATTATAAGCAGATGGGGCTTGTCAACTTATATATTTTTATATACTCAGGTGTCGGGCGCAGTGGCAGTGCCCCTCAGCGATTTAAAGCCCTGAGTGGCACTGTAACTGTTATGGACTGGCGTTGTAGCGTACCACCAGGCGCAGGTTCGGACCTTTATTTGGTATTATATAAAAATACTTCGTTTGAGATCAGGTAACTGGCGTGGTTGTCTGAAAAATTACATTAACATTTTCTACTAGCGTGTTAGTTGGGTAGTATGCGATTATCCTTATATGGAAATGGAATTGTCCCTTTATTTTTACAGTACCTACCTTTACCGGCCCTAATTCTGCCATAAACCGGTCTAAGGCCATTGGATTGGCTTTAGTAGCTTCAGTAGCGGCTTTATGGCCTTAGCAGTACCTGTAATAAACATGATTCGTTATTAAAAATGGCTCTCAAGTCCTAATTTGCGTACACACAGCCCCGAACTAGGGAAGCCATGTATCGCGGGTGCCATGGGCACACATAGACAACCACAAATTACATCCTCACGTGAGAATGAGCACGACTTGTTCGTCCCGTAACTTGACATAATAATACATTGACTTACAATTATATGGACGTCGGGTCCGCGCTAAAAAGTATCCGAAGTTATAGGGCGTTAAAATCGTATACAGAGCGTCATTCACGCTTTAGTCTTCGTTTGTTCGACTGACAGCGAAGCAAGCAAAATTAGACAGTACTGCGATGACACTACAATTTAAATTCAACGTTTTAGCTTTTTCATATTCCTTTACATGTCACTACGTTTAAATAGGTTGACTTGGGACATTTTTTTCGTGGTTTTTGTATTAGACCCGTCGTCCATTTATTTGTAAGTCAATGTAATAATAATAATATTTTTACATTATTATTTTACATAGTGACTTTGTTGTAAGAATGTTAGTCTCTTTAAACTTACCTCTCACATAAAATACTTATCGAATTGAAACGGATACGATCGATTAAAAGAAATAAAAATGGCAACATTGGCAGCGGCGACGGAAACGTGCTTATGCACAAACACGACGCGTAAACGGCGATCGATCCGGTTCCCGTCTCTTAGTGAATCTATCATTTCATTTTAAAAGTGCATTTTACCAAAACCAATATCATTCACACGCTACAAAAGGTTTAACCCAAAGAAATTTATCAATGTATATTGATTTAGGATTTAACTCACTCTGTATTCTCGCTTTCTTAAAAATTTATTTTCTTAAAAGAACTATACATTCACTTTAATGACAAACTTAACTATAGTGACATTATGTAAGCAATAAACATATCACGTCTCACGAGAAGCGATAATTGCTCAAAAAATAATAATGTAATACAAATATGAAATTTTGTAAGAGTTGGGTAGTTTTGCCTCAAGCAATTTAACATACTGGGTAAGAGTTTTGTGCGTTCGCGCGTGAGTCGTTTTTTTATGATTTCAAGTGACGGGACGAACAAGTCTTGAGCCGGTGGTAAGCGACACGCCTGTCCATAACATTTGCAGTGCCACACAGAGCTTTAAATGAGACAGCCTATTACGCCTATGCGTTTGCTTGGCTCCAGTGCGGTATTTTCTTATGGGGCCACAGTATCTATTTATTATACAAAAAAAGTATTCGTATAATCTATAACATCCGACCCAGAAATAGCTGCAAACTATTTTTTATAAAAGACCATGTACTCACACTTCCTTGTATATATTTAATGGAAACAATAAAATTTGTAAGGAAAAATATTGATAATTTTGAATTTGGTAAAAAGTGATCGCCGAAATACAGGTGTCTCAAAAGAAATTTTATATTTGTTTAGCTTACTGCGTGAACGCAGCGTATCTGAGGGGTGCGGGGGTTATGTCAATCGGTAGCTTGGCTCTTGGGAATTCAGTCGCTATGGAGCAGTTTCTCAGGAGCAGACCGCGCGTTGTGCGTGCGAGAGTTTTACAAGAACGGTGATTTGGCAACTGTCGCGCGTAGAAAATTCTGCAGTATTCGAGGTTTTCGCCACTTAAATGATGCGCCAAGCCTTCCTCTCATTCGACATTGGGTTAAAAAGTTTGAAGAGACTGGAACAACCCTGGATAAATCAAAATCCGGGCGACCTAGGTCATCAAGAACGGTAGAAAATGTGGAGAGTGTTAATCAGTCTGTTCGTGACGACCCGAACCTTTCAATTCGGAATTAAATGTGCATAGATCATCATTACATCGCATTATGCACAAAGATCTAAAGCTGCACCCCTACAAAATTCAATTGGTGCAAGAATTAAAGCCTCAAGATGCCAGTCAGAGGCTTAATTTCGTAAATCAGGTGATTGAGCGATTTTCAACGTTTACCAACATTTTGTTTTCGGATGAAGCTCATTTTCATCTTAATGGCCACGTAAATAAGCAAAACTGCCGCTACTGGAGTTCAACGAATCCGAAACGCAAACATCAGAAACCCCTACACTCGCCTAAAGTGACCGTATGGGCTGCCATGTCGGCGCGAGGAATTATCGGCCCTTACTTTTTTGAAGACGAAATGGGGCGTGCAGTTACAGTGAATTCAGAGCGTTATGTGGAGATGTTAGACAACTTCTTGGTACCTGAACTGCAAAACTTCCTGGCTATAACCAAAGAACATGGTTTCAACAGGACGGAGCAACTTCACACACGTCCAATATGTCTCTGCCACGTGTTCGTGAAATTTTCTCAGGAAAATTGATCTCCCGGAGAGGTGACATAAATTGGCCTCCACGTAGCCCAGATTTAACCCCTATGGACTTTTTCCTAAAGGGGTTATCTTAAATCTAAAGTTTACGCCAATAAACCGACTTCACTGGCGCATTTGAAAGAAAATATCCGTCACGAAATGGCAGCCATCCCTGACTCCACCTGTCGAGCAGTCATAAGTAATTTTACTGTTCGATTAAATGAGTGCCAACAACGCGAGGGTTTACATTTAGACGATATTATTTTTAAGAAATAAATTCCCAAAAAGTGTATTTTAACAATAAATAAACATTTTTTCTATATACCGCTTCCTTTTTTTTTAATCAATCCACTAAATATAAAATTTCTTTTGTACAAACTTAGTATTACCAACACCCCGTGTCGAAATGTATCGAAACAGTCCATATTATAGAGCAGTAAAAATATATAACAAATTACCTGACACATTAAAAACAGTAGAAAGAAACTCCACATTTTGTAATGAACTCAAATTATTAATAAATCAGAAATGCTATTACTTAGTTAATAAATATTTGAGGATGACTCTCTTAAATAATATTGCTTACCTTATGTAAACCATTAACTTGCATTGAAATTGTATTATTAATTTAATTTTAGTATATAAGACTTACCACTTGTTGTACCCTTACTGGGTACATGTAACATTTTAGATGTAACATGTCTACCAATGCAAATGAACAAATAAATAATAAATAAATCGAGAGACATTAATTAAAAAGTCCCATGTGCCTGTAATTTTACCAGTACCCTTCCAAACCGAAACATAGATATAGGAAAAAACAAATAATGCTCACTCACCAATAGTGCTTGGCTGCAGAAATATTTAAGGTAAGGTAGCAGTACTTCTCTGGACAAACACTGCTACTAAATACACAGATCAGCAATAACTAGATGTGTCAAGCTGTAGAAGTACGTTGCAGGTAGGATAGGAAATGAAAGTACTTTTTCGAACCTGAATCGCGCCTTTATGGGTCCTATGATCACGGCTAACTAAGATGGAAAAGTAATAGATGATTTTTCCGTCTCAGTCAGCGGTGCCGAGGTGCCGACGTGTAATAATCGCGACAACTTGAAAACTCCTTAAAGATTGTTTGCTGATGACATTTACAAAACGACCAAACGGAAATTTGTTTCCATATAATGGATTCTACTGCGAATTTAAACTCTCACGTAATGTTTAACGTTAACTGTTATTTCGTGACTGAATCTGACGGTTATATTTATTGAATTGTCAATATCAAATCAACACAACGAACAACTGGCTCACAAAAGTACACCAGACAATTCTTAGAGCGATTACATACGGCGGCTTTTTACAGCGATGCAAACGCGAAGCAAGAGCGCTACTGCATCGATACAAACGCGCGTTTGCACCGCTACACTTGGGATTTATAGGCGATTGCATCGATGTAATCGCGCGTTTGTATCGATATCATAAGCAATTTCGTTTACAATACAAACAAAAAAAATGTTGACATCGCTTTATCATGAATGGATGGGCAACTGACGGCAAAAAAATCAGACTGATAGACTATGGATTCAACTTGTTTTGTTTGGCTGATTATAATTTGATATCAATGACCTGCAGCGCTTGAACAACGGGCGTGACTTAGACTAACTAAAATAATAAAGTGACAATCCTATACTGTGAGCGAAATGTAGACAGTAGTTGTCTTACTTGCTTCTATTATACTATGGTTTTACTGCCTTGAAGGTAAATATACTCTGCCAATTTCGCTCTCTGGTCTTGACAATAACTTACTAATTAACGAAATAATGGTTGTTTTTTGGTTTGAATGAACTTGATGAACATAAACGATTCACTTCCGCGATACTAGGAGAGCTCCTAGTAGCCGTAAAGCTTCTTGTGAAAGAGCTCGTCCAGGTACGTATTGCCGCTGTACATTTTTCTGTTGCCAAGCAGTAATGTAAGCATAACAACATCGAGTATATAGCCAGAAATAGTGACGAAAAAAGGGCCATACATTCCTGGTACCTCATCAGTGATACATCACTTATAATTATAAAGCTAAAATAGTACAGCGCCAACAACTGACCTGTGTGCACGTCTCTGTATATTCCAAAAATATTCTGAACAAAAGCGTGCTGTTCCATTCGGTGGTATGGGGAAAAACAGGAAAACATCTAGTTACAAAACAAACGGAATCATATTTCATCGGTAATTAAATATTAAATATGTCATTTTGCAATTATCGTCCTTTATAGCAAAGCTCAAGTTAACAGGTCGATTTGAAGTGAAACAATTGACGACTCCCATTGACGACGCCCGCCAATTGTTTCGAATTCGGGCAGGCCAATCGAAGAGCAGTTGTCACGGTAATGATATGGCAGAGTAGTTTTCAAATAATCTCAGTACAGAGTACTAAAAAAACCGACCTCAAAAGTACGTGGAATTACGTCTATTTGCGAAATATCCTTAAATTCGCCACTATACAGGACTTGACACTGGAGATAATAAAAATCGGTTCTCACTACTCAAAGTATATGGAGAGAAAAACGCCTTGATTGGAGAAATAGCAAAATCAACCATTAAAATAATAGCTCCTTAGTAAAATTTAGGCGCTATTTATAAAAATGAATCTTCATGCGTGAACAGCCACCCTTATAGGTGGATGATTTTCTTCAAAATGAAATGGGACCACTATGGAGGTAACCTCTTTCCAACAAAAAAAGAATCATGAAAATCGGTTCACAAATACCGGAGTTATCGCGTAACATACATACAAAAAAACATACAGTTGAATTGAGAACCTCCTCCTTTTTTAACCGACTTCAAAAAAGGAGGAGGTTCTCAATTCGACTGCATGTTCTTTATTTTGTTAAATAGCGCCTAACTTTAATTTAGGAGCAATTACTTTAATGGTTGATTTTGGTATTTCTCCAATTCAAGGCCTTTTTCTCTCAATATACTTTGAGTAGTGAGAACCGATTTTTATTATCTCCTGTGTCAAGTCCTGTATAGTGGCGAACTAGGGGATATTTCAATAAAACTTGGCAAATAGACGTAATTCCACCAACTTTTGAGGTCGGTACTCTGTACTGAGATTATTGAAGTCGGTTAACAAATTAAATGACATTTCGTCTCTATTTCTGGTTATATACTCAATACATAACTGTTTCGGTTTTGAAGGGTTAAGGTGAAATTATAGGTACAGGGGATTTGACAACTAATGTCTCAGTGTAACGGGCGCAGTGGCAGTGCCCCTCAGATCTTGTCGATTTAAATCTCTAAGGGCGCATTTATGCGACACGAATTTCATCACGCCGCATAGGTGCCGCGCGGCCGCCGCGTGCATGTAACTGTCATGGCAAAGTATGCCCTATTTATTTAGTTTTTACGTTTTAACTTAAATCAGCGTCCCGGACGCGGCGGCCTGGCTTGTCCGTGACGTCTACGCGTCGACCGTGCGGTTATAGTATTCAGAGGAATTTAAATGTTGTTGCCTAGTAAATAGAATCCAGACTCACCATTTAATGTACGTGAGACATAGACAGGCTCTACTGCTACTGTATTGTCTTTATTGTTATAAGTAAAACGTGATGATAGAGGGTGCCTGGCTGGTACAGCCATGAGGCTAAATTAATAGGAGATAAATCATTTTTTATTTGCATGAAAAAAAGTTATTGCCTTAAAGCTTTTAAATATATTGCGTTGCGTTCCTAATGGGACAATAACTCTTAATTAAATGTGTTGCTACACGAACCCGTAGTCACCTTGTATAATATAATTTATTTCATATCAGATTGGACAGAAGGTTGATTAGAAGTTAAATGGTTCTTTATATTATAGTACACAATTTTTAGTAGCAGTAGAGGTCCTTGTGAAAGAGTTCGTCCAGGGAAGTCTGCCACCTGACCTATTTCTGCCCACAAATAGTAAAGTCGGTAAAAATGCTGGTGAAATTATAGGCGCATGGGACTTTCAACCTACGCCTCAGGGTGACGGGCGCAGTGGCAGTGCCCCACAGAACTTTTCGATTTAAATCTCTAAGTGGCACTGGAACTGGACAGGAGTGTCGCTTACCACCATTCGCTCGACTTGTTCGTCCCGTCTCGCTTGGTATAATAAAAAAAATAGACTCGTAAAGTAAATCTGGTAAGTTAACAGTCCCAAGTCGTACATTAACACAAAATACACTTCAAACTTTTGTGCCGATATGCATCCACTTATCAAACAAAACAATAGTTCGTAAACACATTAATCATAACTTCCAAGGTTTGGAAATCAACTAGGGTTGCTGCAAATGTAAGTTATGACGATATCCGCAGATGCGAATATTTCATCGTTGGCATCTGCAGTGGATGTGTGAAAAAATTTTGTTTTCTCAGAATAAATCGTGGATTTGATGATAATTGAATTGAAATTAAGTTAATGTAAACTCAAAAATTTTTAAATTGATGTTAAATTATTTTTTTCTGAAATTACTTAACTTGTTTGTTATAATTATTAATACAAAGATTGAACACTTAAAAAAATTCTTTCGATTCGGCCGGGTTCGAACCGACGTCTTCTAGCAAATCGCGTCAGGCGCCAACTAAGTCACGGAACGAACCAACGGACCTCACGAATTTTTCTATGTGCTTGTTGTCGGATCTTTGTATTTGGTTTTCAGCGACTTTTTAACCGTAGCGCCATCTATGAGAAATCTATGAAATCGATCTATAGGATCTAAGGAGTAGAGGATAGAATCTATAGGATTCTATAGGGAATTTTTTCTAAGATTTGCCAACGAAAGTTAAGAATAGTCTGAGCACTGCTTAGAAAATGGTTGCTTTTTTCTTTGGCAAATCAGGACATCACACTACTGTAGCGTTTGTAGACCAAAGAACAGTGACTGCAGATTAGTATGTAAACACCTGCTTGCCTAGAGTGTTCGAAAGAGTCCGCGAAAGGCGTCCTCGAAGCGATATCGTCCTTCACCACGCCTCCACAAATTCCGCAAAGGACGAATGCGTATTTAAAGGCCTCAAATGTGGAGCTGATGACCCATCCGCCATATAGCCCAGACCATGCGACTTCTTGGTATTTCCAAAAATCAACGATAAATTTAGAGCTTCCACGAAGCCATTGAAGAGGTTCCTACGGAAGACAGGTCCCACAGCTTTTCGCAATGGTTCCAATGAATGCAAAAATGTGTGAACAGCGAGGGCAATTACTTTGAAAAACAATATATATATTATAAACATAATATCGGTCTTACTTATCCGAATCCAAAAACATTCAGTATGGCCTAAGCATGTGTATTTGATGACCTGGATGGCCTAGCGGTTTACATTGTGGGTGTTGGTTGCCGAGATCTCGAGTTCGATTCCCGGTGGGACCAATTTGGGAAACTAACTTTTCTAAATTGGTTCTGGTCTGGGTGTTCTGGGAAGTGTGGTTGTCTAACTCGTATTATTATTGATTAAATCGTTTATTCGGCTTGTTGGTGTTCTAGTTCTCGTAGGATCGTTAACGGTCGGTGGACTGTGTTTGTTCAGGTTCTTGATCTGGATCGATGGGGTTCTTGCTCTTCTCGGGATCAGGATCGTAAATGAAACACTGACTACTAACCACTACCACCTTTACTGCTCAACATGTTCCTACTTAAGTACTAAATTAACTCTCTCATCTAGTAGAGATGTCGGCGAGGAGGCGGTCGGCGCGGTAAGCGGGGCGCAGGGGGCGGTGACTCCGTACGACGCTGTGTGTGGGGTGCGGGGAACTGCGACGCGGTCTCGGTTAGGGCGCGGGGCGCGGAGTGTATGGCTCGGTGTCCGTAACACGGCTCAAGAAATATCTGTGCGCCATTTTGCGGCAAATTTGTCCAGTTTCATTTTAAAATTACCAGCGTATCTCAACACTTCGACACTTCTGATAATTATATTAGTCGAGTAACTCATTAAAATTGAGTAAAACTTGAGTAAAAGTGGTGAAGCGGCTTAACTGAAGGCAATTAATGCTCTAATGGTTGTTTGCAAAAACTTTAATTTCCAGACACTTGACTCCGGTTAAGGTTAAAGCCGTACGAAACATGACTTTTAGGATTTGATAAATAAATTACAAGTCAGTGTTAGACTCGAGGAAATTATTTTCAGCACAATGTGGGGTACATTCATGAATAAATGGATGAAATATTGTTTATTGTACATTTAAAATTATAATGACAACACAGAACAGTAATATAGACATGGTAGAATGAATAAAGCTCAACATGTCACCGATATGTTATCAGTTTAGTTGTTATGTTACTGTACTTATTACTGTTATTTTTATTTTAGATCTGGAGTGTGACTTTTTCATTCTATTGTTGTAATTGTCGAGTGGTTTGAAATTGATTTTGCGTTAAAGAAAAATATCGCAAACTTTAGTTGAAAAAGGTTTCTTACCTTATTAAAGTTGATTTAATCTATAAGCTATTTCTGCTTTGTCAGAAAATCTAAAAGATGCATTTTTTGCATTGACCTACCAACAAATGGACCTCGGGTCCAACACAAAAACCACGTAAAAAATGTCCGAAGTTAACCTACACAAACGTGTACACGTAACGAAATATAAAAAATACTAAAACGTTTAATTTCAATTCTAACGTCATTGCAGTAGTACCTAATTTTGCTTCAACAATTTAAGGGCCGAAAGCACCATATTTAGCTTCTATTGGAATCTTAACAAAATGCACCATATTTAGCTTCGACTGAAAATTACTTGGACACAAGAGTAATGGAGCAGCTTTTGTTGTAAATATTAATTAATTTTTATGTATATTATTACGTCGGATATTGTACAAATTCACATAAAGAAATAATAAAGAGTTGGGCAGATACGTACATACAAATATTACAAATGAGAAAACAAGCGTGCACTATACGAAATGTACCGAAATTCCAACTAAACGTAAACTCAAATATTCGCAATTCCGAAAACTGATTTATAATGAAACCGTTACGCTTTGAAGTAATTTTGATGCTTTTCACAAAAACAAAATTAGCTTTTGTTTTGTAATATTCCTAAAAAAATACATTTGACATTATGAAAATTCGAGCTAACGTTATTTCGGGCAAATGTATTACTACTGACTTCTGATAGGAAATTCCAAGTCGTAAAACGAGTACATAAATATTTTGTTAGTTATTGCTAACGTTTAATAAAAAATAATTTTAAAAATAAGATTAAAATCAAAGCGACTCTATCGTTTGTGGTTCGAACAATTGAAAATTACCAAAAAGTTTATGTAAACTTCTTGGTAATGTAAACTTTTAAATGATAACAATGATGAAACAATATATTTGTTATAATTATAATCCTGTTTTTACACTTTACTGCATGATTGACAACCGCGCTGTCAGTCGAACAAACGAAGACTGTTGCGCGATTGACGCTCTGTATGCGATTAGTGCGGACACTGTTTAGCGCGAACCCGACGTCCATTTGTTGACAGGTCAATGATTTTTTGTTTAATTTCGATGTTTTTTGTGAAGTTTCAGAAAGCTATTAAGTGGATGTTAATATAATTCCTATTTTATGTCTAATTAGAAATAAAAAATCAATGTCAACAAAAATGAAAATGTCTTTATAAACTTTCACAAAAGAAATTTGTACTTATATATGCATATGGTCCTCACATGTTCTAGAATTTAGTTTCGTTTGTGAAAATCTGGTCTATACTAGGACTAACTTGTGTTATTGAGCACCATTTTATGTGCTATTTTGTTATCAATCTTACTATTTTTTTTTAATTTGAATATTTAAGTACTTTATATTTTTATTTTTTATTTTATTTCTCTTTTTTGTTCCGCTTAATGTTAAACTTTTATAAAATGTCTTTCAAATTTAAACAATAATAATGTTATACAATTCATATTTTTATATTCATTCATTGCATATCACGTACATTGCTAATTCTAGATGTTAGTGTATCAGTTAACATGTGACGCCCAGCAAGGGCATAGCAACTATATAAAACAGAGTTCTTTTCTTACCTATATATTGCTTAATACATTACTTTTTAAACATTATACTAATTTTTTGTTATTTTTAATTTTTTACCGGCTTCAAATAAAGGAGGAGGTTCTCACTCGACTGTATGTTTCTTTACGTATGTTACGCGATAACTGTGAAATGATTTAGATGATTCTTTTTTGGAAAGAGGGACCTCAGATGTGGTCTCATTTAAATTTGAAGAAAATATTCCGCCTCTAAGGGTGGAAAACCAGGAGATTAATGACTTTTGAGGTTAGTTTTTTTAGTATTCTGTATGGTTTTTTTTTACAAAAACATCACATTACTATATGGAATTTTGTATACTGAATACGAAATACATAAATTATAGGTTCAGTGGTTGTTTTTAATACTGTTTGGGGTGCGTTGTAAATTTTGATTAACATGTTTGGGGTGCCAGACGCAACTAATTCCATTTTGGTGAAGGGCAGTCTAAGTTTATTTAAAATATCGATCGTTTCTTTTGTTATTATTTAGAGGTCAATTCGGAAGGTCGATGAGAATGTCAAGATAGAAAATTTTTGGGCTGGTTATTCACTAAATAATTAACACTGCACAATAATCCGACTTTAATGGAGTGAGAGAAAATGACTGGAGAATATTTTTTGACGAGTCGTAGTTCATCTTTAAAGCCAGCTAAGATACAAAGCAGAAATTTCTGAAATATTTCTCTTCATCCCACTTCCTCTGGGGCATTGTTATAGGCAGTCAATGAGAGCTAACGAAGCGAAGAAATAATTAGCTGACTCGTTTGTAGTTGCGGCTTGTTCATTTTTTTTCCGACGCAGCTTTTAGCAATGGACTCTGGTCGTTTGTTAATATGTCACAAAATTGTGAAGGCTTAGTTTTTTTATGGTACTAAATCAAGGGACGAAAATGTCCGTAGGCCTGGTGTTAAGCGACACGCCTGTCGTCCTGACCAATTGTTTTTAACGTGGTCACTCATTAGACTTTCATTATTATAGTGTTTTTTTGTATACACTGCTGTGGACAGGCGTGACGCTTGCCACCAGGCACACGACTTGTTCTTCCCGTCATTTGGTATCATAAAAATAATAACTATGACAATAAAGAAATTTAAATTTTTATTGAATTGATATTCAATTATTTTTTTATGTGAAATTACTCCACTAGTTTGTTGTAATTATTAATACAACGATCGAACACTCAGAAAAAATTCCTTCGATCCGGCCGGATTCGAACCGACGACGTCTTCTAGCATACCGTGGCAGACGCTATACCAACTAAGCCACGGAACGAACCAGCGGACCTTACGAATTTTTCAATGTTCTTATTGTCGTGTCTTTGTATTCGGTTTTTTCAACGACTTCTTAGCCGTAGCGCCATCTTAAGTCCATTAATTAGTAAAGCAATTAGTCAGTAAATTATTGTGAATCCCAATTAATACTGACATTATGGACACCTCACATTTCATGTCAAAAAGCGTTTTGGAAACAAACTGATCAAACGAGTAAGAGATCAATGTCAATCAGTGACATTCAGAGATTTAAATCGCTAAGATCCGAGAGAGACTATCACTGCGCCTGTCACCCTGAGACATACGTCGACAAATTTCATGTGTAAAATTCATTGACTTACAATTATATGGACGTCGGGTCCGCGCTAAAAAGTGTCCGAACTTATAGGGCGTTAAAATCGTATACAGAGTGTCATTCACGCTTTACTCTTCATTTGTTCTACTTACAGCGAAGCAAGCAAAATTAGACAGTACTGCGATGACATTACAATTTAAATTCAACCTTTTAGCTTTTACATATTCCTTTACATGTCACTACGTTTAAATTGGTTGACTTGGGACATTTTTTTCGTGGTTTTTGTATTAGACCCGTCGTCCATTTATTTGTAAGTCAATGTATTTATTATTATTTTACCAAAGTTTCAATATATATAACAGCAGCTAGAAGTACCATAGCATTGTAGCTCTTCGTGAAAGAGTCCGTTCAGAGACGACTTTTTTATTTGTTCGTTCATTCATATATTCATTCCTTACTTATATCTGCCGCCAAGTGATAATGTTGTGTTGGTGAAATTACATGTAAATGGGACTTGTCAACTTATGTGTCAGGGTGAAGGACTTAGTGACAATGCCTATCAGATCTTTGCGATGTAAAGATTGGGATTGGTAGTGCAACTGTTATGGACAGGCGTGTCGCTTGCCATCAGGCGCACGACTTGTTCGTCCCGTCACTTAGTGTCATAAAGAAAGCTAATGGTGAAATAGGGTATCGTGGTTATTCTGCATATCGAAAAAGGTTCACAACTTGTCTCTTCCGTGCTTAACAATGGTACATATGTGGGTATAAGACATGCAGTGTCTTTACCTACGTAATATATTTTGTAATTGTATTATATTTAATTTAATGATTAAAACAATCGTCAAAAAATATTAACTTTTTGTAATTAAATAAAATTTATAGGTACAAAAATCATGCTCATTTATTTCATCGTCGACATGCTAAGAAGTAGAAGATTTCTTTTTGACACTCGACGTATAGAGAGGTATTATAACAATGCATTTTGAATCGCTGTAACTCGCTTTGCGGCATACAAAGTTGTCATAATTTGTATGCCGCATTCTCATGCATTAATTTTGTTATTGTACAAATTAATGCATGACAATGCGGCATACAAACTCACGCAGTGCAATAAAAAAACATCACTTACAATACAAAAATGATTCTTAGGTTTTCGCGATTGTTACACATAGAAAATAAAACTTTTTTCGGATCTAAATACGTATCACGTATATTTGTTTTTTAGAAATGTTGGAACGTTGGTTTGTTTGAAAAAAAAAACAAATATATACTCCCGATTTAGATCCGAAATAAATGGTTTCATTTTCTAAACAAATAAAATGTCAATTTAAAAAATAATCTCGTTGACGTAGAATCTCATATCTTTCAGTTAAAACAAGACACATTTGTTTCAATTCCTAATTTCAGTCAGAATTTTATTCTAGACCTTCGAAGCCATTACAGCTATATTCTGTATAAGTAGAACAGTTTTGCATGGTCTAGTTTGCAATTTATCAGAATGGCGTGCCCGTGTGACGAATTGAAATGAATCACTATGACCTTTACGAAAAGTGTAAGGTCAAATATATATAGGGTGATTGCGGGGTTGTCGTCCTGACCTATTGTTTTAATTTGGTCACTATAGACATAGTATTTTTTAAATCGAACGTTAAAACGTGTACGTGCATTTGGAACGTAAGAGAGCGGTGTAAAGTATTTTTTTGAAGAAAAAATAAACAAAACTTCAATTTTATTTGTTATATGGAAAATTAGAAAGTTTCAGCTTGTCCGTATGTAACAAATAAAATTACAGTTATGATTTTTTTAGTAAATTACTTTAGATCGCTCTCCAGTAATATTTTTCAAATGCACGTTAGACGTTTTGCCTTTCGAGCGTTGAAATACATTGCTATAGACAGGCGTGTTGCTTACCACCAGGCGTATGCTTTGTTCGTTTCACCACTTGATATCATAAAAAAAATCAATAAATTATTACGAATCCCAAATTAATACTGACATTATCGACACCTAACACTCCTTGACAAAAAGCGTTTTGAAAACAAACTGATAAGACGAGTAAGAAATTGTCAAAAGTCACAGTTGCAGTGCCGTTCAGAGCTTTAAATCGCCAAGATCCGAGGGGCACTGCCACTACATCAGTCACCGTGAAACATAAATTGACAAGTCCCATGTGCCAGTAGCTTCACAAGCACCGTTACCTTCCGAAAATGGGACTTACCGGCAGAAATAGGTAAGGTGGCAGTACTTCCCTGGAAGAAGTCTTTTACAAGGAGGCTACTGATACTGTATTGTCTTTATTGGCATAAGTAAAACGTGACGATAGAGCGTAACTGCCTGGAACAGCCATGAGGCTGAATTAATAGGAGATAAATTATTTTTTATTTGCATGAAAAAAGTTATTGCCTTAAAGTTTTCAAATATATTGTGTTGCGTTCCTAATAGGACAATAATTCTTAATTAAATGTTTTGCGAGGCGACCCCGTAGTCACCTTGAATAATATAATTTATTTCATATTAAATTAGACAGAAGGTTGATTAGAGGTTAAACGGTTCTTTATAGTACACAATTTTTAGTAGCAGTAGAGGTCCTCAGGAAAGAGTTCGTCAACGTAGTAACGACGTAGGAACGTAGTAGCAACGTAGGAAGTACTGGCATCTTACCTATTTCTGCCCACAAACAGTAATGTCAGTAAAAGTGCTAGTGAAATTAAGAGGCACATGGGACTTTTCAACTTATGCCTTAGGGTGACGGGCGCAGTGGCAATGCCCCTCAGATCTTTGCGATTCAAAACTCTGAGTTACACTTCAACTGTTATGAACAGGCGTGTCCCTTACTGACAGGCGCGCGACTTATTCGTCCCATAACTTAGTGTCATTTAAAAAATTAAATTTAAAATGTAAAAAAAAAACAAAGTCAGCCATGGTTATAGAATCTGTAAAAAGTCCGAACCGTAGGTTTATATTGTAAAAACTATTATTTGCGATTTCTAGATATCCGAAAAAGCTTTCATTGTAAATGCAATGTGTAATAATCAAGGAAACTTAAAAATGGCACCAAAGTAAAGTTGTGGAATATTTATCCCGCCATGTTGTAATTGACAACTTTACGTTGTCGTGTTAGTATAATGCCAAAATATTTTAAGGAAATAATTAATGTTCTAAATTGATGTATTTTGCATGTCAAATAAAGCTGTATATATATTTTTTTAATGTAGTCAACTTAACAATTATTGCTGGACACATAGGAAACTATTTTTTCGGATCTAGGACACGTACAGGGTCCGTCCCAAAAGTATCGAACATTTTTTTTGGGAGTGTTGCCGAACGGCGGGAAGCGCTCCGCTTGGCAACAGAAAGTGGTGGGGGGATCTAGCCGATACAGCGCGACCGGTCCCAGTTGGCTCCGAGCACCTGGAGCGGCAGGACGTGCGTTCGCGTAGAGCTCTAAACGACACCTCGTCGAAGTTTTTAAAAGTAGCGCGATGACGGATCCGTTAGAACAGAGGTACGCAGTGAAATTTTGTGTTCTACTCGGCAAAAATACTGTGGAAACCAACGAGATGATTAAACAGGCCTTCAAGGACAAAGCCTTGTCCGAATCCTCGGTCAGGAAGTGGCACAAGATGTTCCGTGACGGAAGGGAAGAGGTGACCGACGAAGCCCGCTGGTCCCGCAGCCTCCCTACAGTCCTGACGTCGCCCCGGCAGACTTCTTCTTGTTTCCCAGCATCAAGTCGAAGCTCAAAGGCAAGCATTGGGGCACAATTAAGGACATCCAAGAAGCTACGCCGAGGGCGCTGAAGGACCTACCCGTTGACGTCTTCCAGGGGGCCTTCCGGGCATGGAAAACTCGCCTACAAAAGTGCATCGATGCTGAAGGGTGTTATTTTGAAGAGTACTAATGTATGGTACCGATAAGTTCAATAAAAGTATTTTTCCTGAAAAATGTTCGATACTTTTGGGACGGACCAGATATATTGTTTTTTCAATCAAACTAACGTTTCGGGCCCTTTACAGGTCCCATAGCCACGGCTGACTGCCACTATATCGAATAATTATTCCATATTTAAGTTTAGTGGCATAAACATGGCAGACGTTTACTAAAGCATTAAAATTTATATTTTATAGCCTGAATAATGCATAGGAAAACTTTAGTAGCTTTCCACATACATATTCTAGACGTGTTTGCAATTCGAATTATACTCCCTTATAATCTCCTAAGATCCACCAAACTACAATAGGAAAAGCGCTAAACGTTCAATGTGTATTAAATTGTGCTAAATATGCTTCAGGTCCAAACTACGGAAAAAAAGTATGTAGAAAAAAAACACAGAAAAATTCGGAGTCCACTAGTTCGTTCCCTGACTTAGAATACAAGA
>NW_020655572.1:0-10115 GCF_003589595.1 Hyposmocoma kahamanoa | reverse complement strand
CTGGACTCTAGCTCTGACCGGCCAGGCGCGTACGGCCGTCCGTAACAATGTTAGTAATATAGTCCTACGAGGTTGTTAGTTTTTTTACAAATAATCATAATGCATAACTGGGTATTTTATCGACTTGAGCGTGTTCTTTATTACAATAATAAACTTTGTGCTGTACTTTGTAAAAGCGTGTTTGCTCTGCAATCAGGGCCCCTTCAGACGCTGTTGTCCTAACCTAGTGCCCTACAAAATGGAAAGCATATGTGTAGTCACGATTTTAGTCTGATATCTCATACATCTTTTATAATTTTATTTTCAATTTAAGATTGGAAAGATGGGATGCTACCAACTGTCATTATTTCCTAAAACTATATTACATGTTGTCGGTAAGCGGATGTCTTTTTATTATTCTTATTTACGTACTTTTCTAAACATAAAATATTGGATTTCCATAATAATGTTGGTGATATTAGAATGTTATTATTTTCAAGACATTACCGAAAAAAAAGTAATATAATTATTTTAAATGCTTAAATTTACTAATAAGCGACACTTTTGGGTCATATTAAGTTATATATACCGATGGAATCAGAAACATTAGCAGATTCCAATGGTGTATATAACTCAATATGACCAGAAGTGTCGCTTATTCCGTTTTACCTTTCAAGCGTCGATATTAATTTGCCTCTGTGGCCGAACGGTTACCATGCTGGACTATCATGCTGAGGTCCCGGGTTCGATTCCCGGGGCGGAGAAATATTTGTGTAGCCTACATTTACTTTTCTACAGTGCGGGGCCATGAGTGTGTGCGTTGAAACAAATTCAATTACGCATCACTTTCATCATTCATCATTAGCATCGTTTATACGGCCCAATGCTAGCATTGGTCCACTTTGGCCAGTCTGTATTTATTACAAATATGACAAAATTCAAAATGTACTTAATTAAATTTTTATTGAATTGATATTCAATTATTTTTTGTGAAATTATTCCTCTAGTTTGTTATAATTATTAATACAAAGATCGAACACTCAGAAAAAACACTCAGAAAAAATTCCTTCGATCCGGTCGGATTCGAACCGACGTCTTCTTGCATACCGTGCCAGACGCTATACCAACTAAACCACGGAACGAACCAACGGACCTCACGAATTTCTCTATGTGCTTGCGTCGTGTCTTTGTACTTGGTTTTTCAACGACTTTTTAGTCGTAGCGCCATCTATGAGAAATCTTTGACAGATTTATTATATATTAGTTGGTTCGTTTGCTTGTTTTCTTTAGTAAATTTATTAAATTTATTTTGGTTCTTTTCAATTTCATTACTTTATTGTCTAGAAGACGCGATTATAATAGCTCTAAGTTTTATTTGTAATCTCTAATAGTAGTACTATTTTAAATAAAATAAATAAATACGCCGCTGTCAAATATGGTGATAACAGCGTTAGTTACTTCGTATTATCTGTTATTTTTCACCTGTTGTTTACCTTTATCCAGTGCCGTACACATACCTGTAACAAAAACAAAATGTCATAAAACAGTCTTCATATAAGAAATGAAACTATTTTTTCGAACCTAAATTGCGTATAGTTGTTTTTCAAACCGTCCGTTGGTGTCGAATCCTTCACAGGTCACTTGCAGATAATTAGAAACAAATTGCAACATTTACTTTTAATTAGTAGTAGAGTGTTATGTATAGATTTTCTTTTTTTTACTTGGCAGTTCCAACCTCATAACATATTGGTTTTATTAGACAATTAAAAAGTTGAAATATAAAGGTGGGGAACAATAAAAGCATAAATACTAGAAAGTAAAACTAGGATCAAAGTAAATGCATATAATTGGGTCCCCACGGCAATGTGCCCAAGATGCTAAGGCGTTGGGCAAGGTAGCCGCTTTAAAACATTGTTAAAGAGTTAGTTCAGGGAAGTATTGCCACCTTACCTGTTTCTGCCGTCAAGCTGAAATGCGAGCATTAGTGCCTTCCGGTTTTGAAGGGTTAAGGGTGCTGGTGATCTTTCAAGCACATGAGACTTGTGAACTTATGTCTCAGGGTGACGGCAGATCAGATCTTTGTATTTTAAAGCTCAGAGTGGCACTGAAACTGTTATGGGCTGGCGTGTCGCTTATCACCAGGCGCA
This sequence comes from Hyposmocoma kahamanoa, assembly GCF_003589595.1. Lineage (NCBI taxonomy): Eukaryota > Metazoa > Arthropoda > Insecta > Lepidoptera > Cosmopterigidae > Hyposmocoma > Hyposmocoma kahamanoa. Next base: position 7,989 of record NW_020655572.1, on the reverse strand, counting down.
CGACTTGTTCGTCCAATCATTTTGTATCATAAAAAGAATTCCATGTAGCTATAGTTTTATCAACCTTTCACACTACTGTTTGGTGGCATGACTAAGCATTTGGTATCTGGCATGTTATTTTTGTTACAAATTGGAAAGCAATGCCTTAATTTCGAATGAGAACACCGGATTTATTAATAGAATTATTGAATCCGTTGCCGGACTCACAACACTGACGCCAGACTAGTATTAATTGAGGTATCGCTATAGTAGCGAAGTAAGCTAGATGAGCTAGATGGGCACGGATTAGCTAGATCGACACGCGGCTTTGGCCTGCCAATGCCTTGGAATTGATTGACATTCGACTGTTATAACATCGATTTGTTTTAATACCTCACCACCCTGCTTTTATGTTATACAGCTATTCATTCATAATAATATATCACAATGGGGCCTACCATAACCTTTCCAAAAACAATCTTATTTCAATGTAAGCTTATTATAATATTAGTCATATTCGTACCACGACTTATATTGTAATAAGTAAATATTATTGTTAAAGTGATTGAAAGAACCAATATTGTCTATTCCTTACTAAAAATAGAAAAGAAATAACGCTATATGAACTATAATAATGCCATCTCTTTTTGTTTGATGTTCCGAATCATCTTATCGTAGTTTAAGTATATAATGTTCTTTACATTCAAATAATTTTAACCGTTAAAAAAAGAAAAATATATAATAATAAAATCTATTAAAATTACGTTGTTTTCAATTATTTTTCTGCATTTTCATAAAATAAAAAAAATAAAACATAAAAATCTTTTATTTCGGACCACAGTAATCCATATAAATTAGTAGGTTAGTAACATAACAACTTATAACTATGTTAGTTATTAGGGTTAGTACAATTACACAACTAAAAATTAATAAAATTAAAATAAAATGAGACGGACCCGGCTGTCCAAGCGGCTCACTGCGTGCGAATCACGCAGTACATGCAATTCGGTGAACCTCTGGAAAACTGCTGCATCCATCCTGTTTGCAATTAGCTTTAGGATCTTGTTATTGCTTCCCCTCACCCTTTGTACCACCGCTGCAGACATTTTGCGCATGATGGCATAAAAATCCTTAACAGCAGCATCCGCAAACATGCCAGATGCGCTGCAGAAACGTGGAAGCCTCAACAAGACCCTAAAGGTATTATTATATTGGATTCGCAAGGCACTGTACGATCTCTGTGTGAAATTAGACCACAGAGCACACGTGTAGAAACTTTGGCAGTATGCTCTGAAGAGCGTAAGTTTCACTCCAATTGTACATCGCGTGAATCTGTGAGCCAACATATTGCCGCGAAAAGAAAAATAAATAAAACAAGTCTTTATAGTTACGATAGTTACGATGTGAATTCGGAATTGTAGTCTAGTGTCAATTGTTAGTGTCGCCAAGAACCACATAAATGTCACTGTTTTAATTTTACGAAATAAACATCGCTTACTTTTTATTTAACGAGAAATTATTTACTACGTATTTTTAAATAAAAAAATAGACAAAATATTGAAGAGATTTATGCAAATAAATACGTTCAACAATATTTTAATCGCTACAAATCAATATTAAGACAATAAAACTGAAAATAATGTTGTTTCCATTGCATCCGAGTAACTATTTTAAAATTGCTAAATTTGACATAAGAGCAATATTACTTTAATGTTAAAGTCGCGTCGTACAAACTGAGTGAACGAATAGTCACAAACCTGACAACAAAATATCATAGTTTTAACATTCTAATAAGTTTACATTAAGCGAGTTATGGTACGAAAAGTCAAAGTAACATTAAAATAGTATAGTTTTAAGAAGTTGTGGTAAGCCCGTATTATTGATACAAAGATTGAAGGAATATAAAGAAAAAATCTGTCTTTAAGTAATTAATAGATTCAGGCGTTACTTAACTAGTAAATTAATTTGCTACTCCGCGAACCCAGTGATGGTTAAAATCGTGCAAAATAGCTGCTCTTGTGTTGAATTTTTTTTTGAGCTGTTAATTCTAACCCCACAATCTAAACATCTAATACACTACTTTTTTTTTTTTTTTATTGTGACTCGGCAAAATGACTGCACCGCGCCTGATGGAAAGTGCGAATACAGTCCAGAGATGAGAGTAACGGATCGAAAACACAAATATCTTCACTCCGTCACTATCATTTTGCCGGTCTGGCCAAATGCTTCTTCACACTACGTTTGAAGGACCCGATGTTATAGAGGGGAGGGAATACATGCGCCGGGAGTTGGTTCCACAATTTGATGGTTCGGCATAAAAACGAATTGCCAAACTTTTTAGTGCGGGACGGTATTGAACTGACCGTCCAACTGTGGCAACGCAGTCCGGCACGGGTGGTCCGCTGATGGAAAGGAGAGGAAGGGATAAGGTTGAATAACTCTTCAGAGCACTCATCGTGGTACAGGCGATAGAATACGCTAAGAGACGCTATATCTCTGCGAAGCTGTAATAACTCCGCATGCTCAGTTACATGAGGATCGTTATACATACATACATATCATTGGGTATTTTATAGTATATTTAAACGAATGTAAGTACGTATTAAATAATATAATAAATAATAAATAGTATAAAAAATATAATTACTCCCCAATACGTTCTAATATCGTATATGGACGTACGTAACTTTGTCCAACATTGGCGAGAATGGATGGTTCCGAGTTGTTCAACTTAGACTAACTTTTCCTATCTATTGTTGGCGACCAATAGTGAACGCTATGCAATTTTCGACAGCAAGGCATGTGTTAATATTGTTCGTTATAAAGTTGCGTTTTTAACCGACCTCAAAAAAAGGAGGAGGTTATATGTTCGGCTGTACATATGTTTTCAGATATCTTCGTCAATTGTGGACCGATTTTGAAAATTCTTTCTTTATATGAAAGGGCGCACTCTCGTGGTGGTGTCATTGTCACCAAGTCAGAATCTGATGAGGGGATCCCATAATAATCGAAGGAAATCCTCAAATTTTATAGGCATGTCCGTACCAATTTCCGTGTTCGTATCAATTCACCATTTTCTTCATCAATTGTGCACCGATTTTGAAAATTCTTCTTTTGTTTGAAAGGGTGTGTACTCTTGAGTTGGTTTTTGATGCTGTTCCGGGTTCGTTTCGGCTATCACAAATTACTAATTCTTTTCCGCAAATATAAATCGACTTTTCACTTGACACAATACATGTAATCAACAAATCACCATGACTACCAGAAAAGAATATATAAAATGTATGAGTTCGTAACAGTCCCATTGTCATCAAGAACTCAGAATGCGATGAGGGGATCCCATGGAATCGAAAAAAAGCCGATAACCTAACTTTTGAGGTCAGTTTTTTTTTTTCAATTAAAAGTTATAATTCATTGTTTATACGTTGGTTTAATACTTGGGTCTCGTATGCTCCGTTTATTATCTCCGCTCCGCTATGATGATAATATAATAATGTAGTAGACGCTTCTTGTGAAAGGGTTCGTTCTGGGAACTTCTGCCATCTTACCTATTTCTACTGCCAAGCAGTAATGTGACCATTACTGCTTAAGTAATGGTCCCATTACAGGAAGGGTAATGGTGAAATTACAGGCACATGAGACTTGTCAACTTATGTCTCAAGGTGACGGGCACAGTATAGCATTGCCCTTTAGATCTTTGCTGTTTAAAGCTTTGAGTGTTACTATAACTGTTATGGACAGGCGTGTAGCTTACCATCAGGTGCACAACTTGTTCATCCCGTCACTTGATATTATAAAAAAAAGTGATGCATCAAAATTATAAATATCTTGACAGAGTTCTTAAGTTTTCGCGATTGTAACACATTGGAAATAAAATCGCGTAAATTTGTTTTGGTCAAGGTTTCATGCTTTATTGATATTTCTCGCTTAATAGCTCGCTGTGGCTATTAATATCAATCAGCGATCCAGGCTTTGCAAGAAGAGTTTCTCTTCCACATTTATATAGCAAACGGCTATGGTGTAGAATTCCCTCCCCGCAGACTTATTTACTGAACGTTATAACTTCGGCTTTTTCACAGCGAGATAGATAAACACTTTATTTACTAGTATGACATAAATACAGATTGAATACAAGAGGAAAAATAAAACTTTTGTCATATGCATAAGTTCCCTAGCGGTTTTCAGTCAGAACCAACGAGAGGGGCGAAATCTAGAAGTTATTTGTAATGAACGATCTAATAAACGACTAGGAGGCAAATTAATCATTAAAATAATAAATGTAATAAAGTGTGAATGGTGCATCTAAAATAACCTTATTCAATATGTAAATGCATGTGCGGATTTGAATATATAAGTGTGACTGTAAGTGAAAATTATGATTGTGAAAATGTATATTTAGAAAGGCTACGAAGAAGAGTGAAAACTAATATTAATATTTCAACAAATTAGACTGATTTTTGTTACGACAGAAACTGTTGCTGATAAAGTGCTTTGAATAGACATTGTTTACATGTGCATGCTCCATCTTCAACCTCATCGTCACTTTCGTTTAGGTGTAATGGAGGTCAAATGCTTGCGAAAATTTTTTATATAAAAAAAAAATTACCATGGTCAAGGCTGCCTTTTTTATTTTTACCGACAGTTCGTCCACTAACTTGGTACTTAAAAAAGAAAAAAGTAGCGATGTACCTATCGATTGTGAACTTATCGATCGATAAAATATGTTGACAAACTTGAGAGAAGATTAAGTTATTTCCGACTCGAGGTGCCGTGTCATTATCCCGGTAAGACCAGTTCGCAACACTTGTTTTTAAGGAAAATGTCTCCTAAGTAACGTTATACCCAATTACTATTAATTGGTAACGGTTCAATAAGACAAATTAATAACGAAAGTCGAGCGGAGGACAGTGTTTTATCAACCGTATATGTTACATATTCCCATGCGGAATCACTACCGAGATGTGTGCTTCCTGGAAGCTATAATTTGAGGCTATTCAAGGTCATCCATACTATCTATACAATACCTTCGTGAAAGAAAAATTCAATAGTTTTTTTTGCCACTGTGACGTAACATAGTCAAATTATTTCGTTATTATGATAAACTCTACGCCACTTAGTCAAGCTGACTAAACAGCGTCGAGGTAATAATTATAATCAATCTTTGTAACAATTATTAATACAAAGATTTTGGATTCGAACCAACGTCTTCCAGCAAACCGTGCCAGACATTATGCCAAATAAGGATGCGTTCCCATTATGTCTCTTTCCATTGTCACGGCAGTCTGTTGTCGTACTATCAAAAATGTTCGGAACAACAGTTAATTATGTTGTTCTATGTGTGAACAAGTTTATTTTAATATACAAGACACGACACTCTACTACACGACTATCTGTCATCACGACGTAATGGGAAAGTGCCCTAAAGCACGGAACGAACTAGCGGATATTGTAAATTTTTCTATGTGCTAGTTGCATATCTTTGTTTTTGGTTTTTAACAATTTTTTTGCCAAATGGTGGTCAAACATCGTAACATTCAATAAAACTTAAAAATAATAATAATGTTTCATTTTCAACGATTTTTTAGCCGTAGCGCCGTCTATGAGAAATCTATGATATATCGTTACCCAGTTATAACCTTTACAGCTACCAATCTCGGAAATCTTTCTTATTTTGGATCTTGCAGTCTCCTTTTGTGTATGACGTTTCTTCTACAATGTAATAAGTCGAATCCATTCTGAAGAATCAGTGATGATGAAGTATAATGACGGCAGGCAGCTTCTGATGATGTTGTGGTTTGAGTTGAAATCTTCAAGTCATGTGGCAGTATTCAGGTGTTGCAGTAGTTATTCACGAAGTTCACAGGTTGCGGTTGGTTGGGTCGCCATCTCAATATTAGGTTGGTTGTGCAGTGAGGTAGTTGGGATGTCATATGGTTAGCGACGTATAGTGGAACAGGAACAATTTTAGATAGTGTGTTTATTCGTTCATGGTGCAAATAGAAGGGAATTAATAATTCAATTACAATATAACCGCTCACGCGATGCGCTACCCCCACGAAAGGATTCAGTTTAAATACAAGTTTTTATAAATAAAAATTAAAGTTTTCAAGCTTCACCTGGCAAGTATTCGCCGCTGGAGACAACGTAGCATAAAGAGACTGGTATCTTTTCTATTATATATTATATAAATAGGAGGATACCTCACTCACTGTAGACGTTTACTACAGAAATAACACACCTTAAAACTTAAAATGACATACGTATCGGCCACCGAAAATACTGCACTTAACAGGTAAGAGTATTTCACTGTATACATAGACTAACCGCTCACGCGATGCGCTCCTCCTACCGCAAAATGGCGGCTATTTGGTTTCGCAAATAAGAAAAGGATTCAGTTTAAATACAAGTTTTTATAAATAAAAATTATTATTCTGCATTGCTAAATAAATACCCTCCGTACTACCAACAAAAACATCTCAAATAAAATGCAGTAATACACCGCAAATCCTGCACTTAAAAAGCACTAATGAAATCTTTGGTGAACTTGGATAAATATGATAATATTCCGTTTGAGTGGTTCTAACGTTTACTATGAAATTACTCCTTAAAGTATAGTTTATAAACATTGATATTCAGGGCAAACTTAAAAAACGCTACTTACGGTATGTTTTCAATAAATAAACACCGAAATCATCAGCCCAAACAATAACACTCACACGATTGTCGTGACATATTTTTTTAAGTTGTTTATTTTTTTTAAATGACAGACCCAGGCATTAAAAACTTTATGGTTTGCTAGAGTAGTTACCGAAATAGCAATTAATATTAGTTCTTTTACCTGTTATAACTTCGATATCCGATATCGGTATAAAATTATCACCGGCACCTCCAGGTGTGGTATGCTTCCAGAGACGTATGAATCGCGCAACGCTCCGTGGCGGCATGTATCGCGTGAGCGGATAGAGAATCTTATGCCTACTCAACATTTCCTTCAACATGCAATCCAGTGCCCTACTAAAGAAGTCACGTTGCTTCGGCACATGCAGGCGAGAGATGTCGCTACTCATTGTAATTAAATTTTTGTTGAATTGATATTCAATTATTTTTATGTGAAATTTCTCCACTAGTTTTTTATAATTATTAATATAAAGATCGAACACTCAGAAAAAATTACTTCCTTGAAAAATAAGTTTTATTTTTCTGTACAGTTTTAAATTGTGCCTTTATTATAATTTTACTTATTTGACACTACGTATTTGACACTTCATGCTATACTACACTCTTCAAAAGCATCTAGAGATCAAGTACGTTTTTGCTAATTACTGAAAATCAAGTTTTTTAATTATAATAATAATAACGCACACACACAACATAGGGGCTATGTTGTGTGTGTGCGTGACGTGCATTACGTGAACCCTGCGTCGCGGGTGCGGGACACACACATAGACAACCACAAATTGCACCCGCACTCACGAGAGAAACAAATGTAGGCCATTCAAATATTTTCCGGGGCTGGGAATCGAACCGGGGACCTCTGTGTGGCAATCCGGCATGGTAACGTTCGGCCACGGAGGCAGTTATTAATAATAATATATATATACCAATTCCAACGTACTTGCAAGATAAAAAATTGCGCGTGAGGTGTCAATTTCTGATTTCCTGGATTTTCTGGTTTCCAGAACACAGTGAACGTGTTAATTTATGTATTGATATTATAGTGTTTGTGATGAGGAAGAATCATCATTGAGCGGCTAAGATGTTAGGAATGATGCTTGCTTTGCCATCAATATCATGCACAGCCCGACTAACCCACTGCATTTTAGCCATCCATCAGGATCTAGCGCTAGTGCCACCAATCTCTGATCCGCGACTTTGATAATGGCGTATACCAATCTCCCTGCAGGACGTCCCACATTTATGTAACTACGTCTTGGTTACCAATGACTACCATTAACGTTGACTGGCACGTTATTGTTATTGTTATATCGTCATTACCCTAAGGGCAATCTC